>NC_092384.1:15819540-15948721 GCF_030028105.1 Mobula birostris
ATTTGATGCAGTTGACGCCCATGGTTTCAAGTACACAGCTCCACCTCATCACCACCATCACAATCTTTTCCATTAGCCTCCTACTGAATGCTAGCTCACATCACCTCAAAAATGCCTGAGAAATTTTGGGCACACAGCTTTCTCCGTATCTGATTGGTTTGCTGAAGTATAGTGCCCATAATGATCATGGTTCAGTTGAAAATGTGGCTGCTAATGGATTATCAAAAACTCCCTTTGCAGATGTACAGTAAATTCCATTTTACATAGGTGACTTCACCACTTTTGCTCCCCATTCCACTGCATTGAATGGTACCCCTGTTTTTCTGTTGTGTAACTAATGGTAAAGGGCCATAAATCTCAAACATTATCTCTGTTTCTCTTATCGCAGATACTGCCTGACATGCTAAACTTTTGCTGATTTTGTTCTGCATCTTTGCAACTGATTTGTGCACATCATTTGTGAGGCTCTCTGCAGAGTTCTTACAATATCCTCGTAAGAGTCTATATCTGTAGTTCATGGTGTTAATAAACCCACTGGCATTTCATATGTCTAGCCCTACTAATAACATCTTTCCTCCATGCACATACAAGGACTTAAAAGGTAGCAGCTAGGACTAGTCTGTTTGATTCCTTGAGCCTACGCTGTCAGTTTACAAATCATAGCTGCCCCAGCACTTTTTGATTTGCTGTCTCAACACTTTTTTTTACCTGGTACTATCTCCGTTTTCCCTTGAATCCTCTAATATCCAATTATCTCTGTTTTATATCCAATCAATGGCTAACCCACAATTCTGCAGCATAGGAAGTTCCAAGATTCACTACACCCTGAGTGAAGAAATTTCTTCTCGTCTCAGTCCCAACTTTTTTTAGATTGTTACCTCCAGTTCTAATCTCCTCAGTTACTGGGAAGCATCCATACCCCATCTACCCAGGAAAGCCAGCTAAAGATTTTGTCTGCTTCGATGGCCGGTGGGGGTGGGGGGGGGGTCACTGCTTCTAAACGGCAGAGAATCAATGCCTTGCTTGCACAATCTGTCAAATGAGTCAAGACTTGTCACTCTAGGATTTGGTCTGGTAAATCTTCACTGCGCTCCCTCCAGCAAGTATATGTCCATTTTTACAAAAGGACAACAAAATTGTATACAGTAGTTAAAGTGTGATCTCATTAAAGCTCTATATAATTGTAGCAAAACACCATGACTTCGGTGCTCAATTCCTTCAGTAATAAATATCACTAAGTATCTGATTTGTCTGCTGCACCCGCAGATTAGTTTTCAGCTAAACCTGTATGAGAAAACCCAAATTTCTTTGAACAGCCACATTTCCCAATCCCACCATTTAAAACATACTCACCATTTCGGGTTTTATCGTGGTAGAGTGAGAAAAAACCTCACGTTGATATTATCGCTGATTGATAATCTTGTCCTTATCCATATGAGGTGTCAATGTATCCTCACCACCACAGTAAAATAGATAATCCGGCACTCTCAGGACTTTGGTTTCAGATCGGTGGACTTTCCAAATAATTCAATGTTACTCCTCTGAACGCTTCATAAAATATCTGAAATTCACATATTTTAATTGTTCCCAGCAGTATCATAAATTATTCAGGGAACCGGTAAGTTGCTTGGGAAACAGGGCCCCGGAGAGTTGAAAAGGAGTGCAGGAAACAGAATCCAGTGAGCTTAAAGGGAATGGCCCTACAAGTTCTTTTCTTCTCTCCACTCTGGTTGATTTTCCCCTTCACTACTACCCTGCCAGAGCATTCTGGACCCCAACTGCCCACTGCCTTGAAGTTTTTTCCTGATGTTAGTTTTGGTTCTTCTGCCAGACATCTTCATACATTCATCCTATCATTTTGGATCTCCCCCTCCCCCTCCCACTTTCAAATCTCTTACTAACTCTTCCTTTAGTTAGTCCTGAAGAAGGATCTCGGCCTGAAACCTGTACCTCTTCCTAGAGATGCTGCCTGGCCTGCTGCGTTCACCAGCAACTTTGATGTGTGTTGCTTGAATTTCCAGCATCTGCAGAATTCCTGTTGCTTGCATCTTCATACAATGTTTCCTAGTTCCTGGTCATTCTGGACCTCTCTCATCATTTTGGTTTCTCTGTATTTTCTCTAAAGCCTTCACTTCTTATTTAAAGTAAGGCACTTGGAACTGGTGCCATACCAGTGCTCCAGTTCTGGCAGAACCAGTGTTTATAAAGGCTCGTTATGACTTCTTTGTTTTATGTGCAAAAGACTAAAGAAGGTACTATGGAAATAGTGGATGGATTGGATTTCATTTTCCACAATTCCATAAATTATAGAATAGTTCTCACACTTTGGACAGCAGTAAATGTAATGCCACTATTTTTTAAAAAAGAGGGAGAAACAAACCCTACAGTCCCATTGGCGCATTATCAATAATGCAAAACAAAATGCTAGAAGCTATAATGATATCAACAAGACTGTACAAGGTCAATATGGATTCCTGAAAGGGAAATTGTGGTTGCTACATGCACTCGAGTTTGGTTCATGTATTAGAGTGTAACTGATAAATATATAAGGGTAAACTAGTGATGTGGCCTACTCAGATTTTCAAAACAAAAACATAATATAGTCCCATATAAAAGATAAGTATCTGAAATTAAAGTGTACAGGATTAGGACTAATGGATTGAAAATTGATTATCAGACAAAAAGCAGTCAGAATTAATGGGTCTTGCTTTGGGTGACAGTGTTAAGTAAGGCACTGAGGGGATCGATGACTGGGCTTTCAGCTATTCAAACTATGATTTAGATAAGGGATGGATTGTAATATTTCAAAGACACTAAACTATGAATTGTGAGAAGATACAACAGGAGTTCGAAGTGACTTAGACAGATTGAGCAACTGGGCAAGAGCAAAAAATTCTTGGTCTCCTTATCTTGTTATGGAGGGAATGCAGTTCATCGGCACAATTAAGTTGACTTGGTCTGTATAACAGAGCTGAGGAGAATTAGCGGGATTCTAAGGGAACGTAAAAAATCTTGAAACACTGGACAGACTGGATACCTGGGGGATGTTTCATTTGGTCTGGGATTCTAGAACAAGGAATGAAGTCTCAGATTACAGAGCAAGAGAACTGAGGCTGAAATGAGGAGAAAGAATCTTTTCACAGGGTGGTGAAATCTGTGGAATTTGCATTCAGATATATACAGGTATACAGTTATCACATACATTTCAGAAAGATATAGCTTGAGACATAAAAGGTGAAAAGGTATGTGGGAAGATAGATGATCAGCTATAATTGTATTGAATGGCCTTCAGCCCTTCAGACTTTAAGGGTTGACTAGCCTATTTCCTACTCCATTTACCTGTTCCTATTTTCAATGTACTTTATTCCTTATTTATAAAGAATTCTGATCCCCAGTATCTTTTTAACAATTTCCTCAACCTGCTTTGCCACTACTGATGAACTATATTTCCTATATTTTCGTTATGATGTGGAAAGACATTATTCAGTCAGGCTGATCTCTGCTGGTTTTCAGTGTTCTCGTTCACTATGTATTTTTTTATAATTGTCCCCTCTTTACCGTCAGATCTTATATAATTGCCGCTTTAAAGTCATACTCTTCGCTGTTACTTTTTTATGACGATAGAAGATTCGTGCATTTATATTGACAGAGGAAGGGGTGTAGTGTTAGAACTGGTGGTCTCCAGAGGAATATCCTGCACCAGGCGCATCCTTGAGCCTGAGCGCCAGCTGCTGTTGCTGCGGCCTGTGTCCCCTAGGTAGCGCTGCTGACCGGAGTCTGCAGCGACGCCAGGCGCGTCCAATGTGACGTCATCGCGGGCCGCGGTTGTTGGTCGGTGTCTTTACCAGGTGCCGCTAGGCAGCGCTGCGAGTGGAGTGTCTCGGTCGTGGCTGGGTGCCGCCAGGAGCCGCTGTGGCCGGCCCTGTCAGTCCCGGTGTTCGGTCTCCTCGCTGACACACCGGGGTTGTGACCGGTTTCTCGCCGCTGCCTCTGCACCCGGTCGAACCGCTGCCGGCCTCGCCCGTCGTTAACCTTGGCCTTCTCGCACTTTTGCTCCGGCGTTGCCCGCCTTCCATAGCTGGGGCCCGCTCTCGTTGCCCGGTCCTTTCCTGCCTACCCGCCCCGGTGGAAGCTTCCGCTGGCTCCCCGGACCCCTTTGCTGAAGTTAAGCCGGGAGGTGCTGTGCTGGTTGTGGCCGGGCCTGGCTCCCGATAGTCGGTGTGTTCGGTGGCGGTGCGGTCTGTCTCTCACCCCCGCGGTATCCCGCTGGGGATTTCGCCCTTTTATCCCTGAGCTGAGCCCTGGCTCTGCCATGCCGGGTCCGGCTACCGGGAGCAGGGCACGCGTGTATGCCGAGGTAAACAGCCTGAAACCCCGCGAGTACTGGGATTACGAGTTGCACGTTCCTGAGTGGGGGTAAGAGACATTTACAGAGTAATGAAGTTAATATTATTTGAATACATTGACATCTATTTATGGAGTGAGTAATTCGCCTGTAGGTTGGAGAAATGCTGGTAAACGTAATAAGAACGTGCAGAGTAGTTGTGTGAACTGTGAATAGGAATATGTGGAAATACAGTTTTTAAAAAAGTAATGGATTTACTTCTATATCCCCAAAGACAAGTTCTTGTTGGCATATAAATGTTTAATTGTTAGAGCCTCTTAAGTAATAAATTGTGGTTAATTTCTTAATAAACTTCACATCATATGATTTCAGTCCTTGGTATGAGCTGTCCTACATCATAAATATACTTAAGTAGGTTGGTGTCAGTACTTGATTTTAGTTATTAATTATGTTGTCACTGATTTGAACCACACCCTTTTTATAAACTTTATAGTTAAATACAGATTACTCTACAGGTTATAAGCAATTACCTTTTGACATTTGGGGTGTGTTTTGATTGGCTTACTTGCCTAAATATTGACAAAATTGGATTAGAACTGAATGGCAGTGGCAAGAATGTAAAATCAAAGTCAATATTTTCAGAGGAGGTTGCATGGCTCATTGAGGCTTGGGTACATAAATGTAACACTTGGATGGGGTTTCTTCCTATGTGGTTTCGCATAGTTCTGCAAGACTTGAGCAATGTACAAAGTATTTCTAACTGGGCAATACACAGAAAACTTCATAATGGCTTTACTGATTGGTGCCTTTATGTTCAGAGTCTTCTATTTTGTCCTGAATACTAAGGCCTGGGTGTGCATGATAACATCCTTTCTGAGGGAATTCATAGCACCTACACCTGAACTGATACATTGAATTTGGATATTGGCAGTGTATAGTGACTGCTTTCTGTCCATGCAATTGTCAAAAAAAAGAAAAAGTGCTATTTAAGTTATTTTGATATTTGTTCCTGTGTTAGGTTGTGTTGTTTTTTTTTGTTGTCAATTTGCTTTGGGGTTAGAATTTTAGTAAGAAAAAGCTGATTTAGCAATTGGTTGAACAATACTTACCAAGTCTTCCTGCTTAAAGAAGAGCCGGATTCTAGCATAGCTGCATAGTCCTAATGTATAATATTAAAGTAGTCAAGATGTTCCTGAGTTGTATAAAGTGACATTTAAAATATTAAATTATTTCTGTCATAAATTGAAGATTTTTCACAGAAGCAACATTAAGATTGATACCTGCATCTTTAGTTGTCATGAAACAAAACAAATATTGTCTGCACATGTCAGGGAAGCTACTTGATTTACTCAATTTGATTTTTTGAGATTTATTCAGACACCTTGGATGTAGTAACTGCAAACAATAAAAACTCATCTCTATTTAAATCTGCATTTGGGACAACTCTGACCATGTGCATGTTCCTAAAAGACACTTTTTTTTTAGATATTTACCTATAAAGAATAGAGTGAGGATCTATAAATCTTTCAGTAAAATATTTGCAAGGAATTTGAGCAAGTGTTCACACTATAGTATTCCAAATGCTGAATTTGTTGGTGTTTACTTAGCTCGTTATCTTAAAACATACAATGTTTGTTTTTATTCTCATAATATACTCGGAAACTAAAATTAAAGAAAAAAGGTAAAATTTAAATTTAGATGTTATGAACCACTCAGAGATGCTTATCGTAATTTGCTGTTGCATTTTGTTGCAGTTTTACATTTTTGTCAAAAGATGTTTTAAAGAAAAAGTTCCAAAATTAGACACAATTTTACCAAGTATGACAAGGAACAAAAAGATGAAAAATCTGTCCTGTTTGGTGATAATGGGACAGCTGTTTCTCTACATGTAGAACCTTTGAAATGCTTAATAATTCCCAGAAAGGTCTTGGTTTAACTTTGTGTTCAATGTAAAACAGAAAATGCTGGGAATACGCAGGCCAAATTGCACCTGCAGCAAGAATTTATGTTGACATTTTTTTCAGCATTCTAACAGCGCCTTTGATCTACAAAGTTAATTCAGTTTCTCTTAAAGGTGCATCCTGGTCTGAGTATTCCCAGCATTTTGTTTTTATTTTACAGAGCATTAGTGATGTACACACAGAAGCAGGTCCTTTGGCCCATCTACTCCATGCTGAAACCAGTTAAACTGCCTACTGCCAATGACCTGTGCCTGTGCCTGGACCATAGACCATATTCCTACTATCCGTGTACTTATCCAAGCTTCCCTTAAACATTGGAACTGTGCTTGCATGGATCTCGTATGCTGGCAGCTCATGCCACATTCTCACGACCCTCTGAGTGAAGAAGTTTCCCCTAGTTCTCCTCAAACTTCTCACCTTTTACCCTTAAGCCACGACCTCTGGTTGTAGTCCCACCCAACCTCAATGGAAAACGCCTGCTTGTATTTACCCTATCTATACCCCTCAATTTTGTATACTGCTATCAAATCTCCCCTCAATCTTCACAAACAAATCTGCAGATGCTGGAAATCCAAGCAACACACACAAAATGCTAGAGGAGCTCAGCAGGCCAGGCAGCATCTATGGAAAAAAGCACAGTCGATGTTTCAGGTTGAAACCCTTTGGCAGTACTCAAAGTCGGGTTTCAGCCCAAAACATCGACTGTGCTTTTTTTCTATAGATGCTGCTTGGCCTGCTGAGTTCCTCCAACATTTTGTTTGTTCCTTTCAATCTTCAATGTTCTAAAGCATACAGCCCTAACCTTAATCTTGCCTCCAGACCTGGCATCATCTTTGTAAATTTTCTCTACATTCTTTCAACCTTGTTTACATCTTTCCTGTAGGTAGGTAACCAAAACTGCACACATTACTCTAAACTAGGCCTTACCATCATCTTGTACAACTTCAACTTTAGATGTACCTCATCTGTATTTTTCCCATTTTCATTATATTCCTCACCATTATCTGTACTATATGCCATGCCTTAAGCACTTGAAAAAGGCTGAACTGTAATTTCTGAGTGAGATTCTATTTAGATACCAAGGCATCAGGTGATGTCCAACATTAATGCTCATTTGAACCACAGTTCCCTTCTAATTCAATTAAATCACTTGGATACGTTTGTACAAAATTAAGTTTTACAGCACAAAAGATGACTTTTCATATTACTGCTTGAAGACAGTAAAAGAAGGATGCTGCAAAGAACTGCAGATGCGAGGAAGTCCAAAGTAAAAACAGAAATATGCTGGAAATCCCCAGCAGTTCGAAGTAGCAATTGTGAAGCAAGAAATAAAATATTTTGGGTTGATTACTTATTATCAGCTAAGAGGAGTCTCACTCAAAATGCATAGATTTTGGTTATTAAGGAATTGGTAGGGTATGGGAATTGTGCTAGAGAATGCTGCTGAGGTTAGAATTTCAGACATGACCTTGATGACAGGAAAAAGTTCAAAACGTTAACCACTGAGTGGACCTTTGTAACATCTCCCAAATTTTCATGCTTGTTTCTTGTGCTCTTGAACTTGATATGCAAGAGATTTTTGACTGGGTTTGTGGTTCTGTAGTTTGAAAGGACTGGACTCTGAGCAACAGAAAGCTCCCTTTAGGGAATTCATAAAATATATGCAGAGTAATTTCCCCCCCTAGAGTTCCTACTTTGTAAAAGCATAACTGCTGTACAGCTCTAGCAAGGAAGGGTGTGATGCAATCTCATCCTCCAGTGGCATTTATTATCACAGTGGGTTGTAATAATTACAAAGAAAGGTTCCAAAAATTGGAGACAGAATGCCTTTAGATCAAGTTTTATTATCCTAATTAAAATGAAAGGTCTTGGATGTGGACACAAGGTAGTTTGACGGGGAAATTGTGATTGAGACATTTTGAGGTGGATAAGACACGTCTTGAGCTTCTAGCAAAGTTATATGAAAACACTTACAGTTGCAACAGGTTTTTAACAAACCTGTGAATTGTAGAATTCTCCAGTTGGTAATGCACCAAATGAGTTCTTCCAACATTTGAAAGATCGAAGTCCATTTGGCTACTCCAAGTTCCACAGAACTTGATTTTTAAAACTTTTATGAGCTAGGCTATTAATAAACAGGGCTTTTCAGTTTTGCACTTTAGAATGGGGGGGGGTACTGAAAAATTCAAATGACTTTCACTCATTAAAAAACAATAAAACATTCAGTCAATTTAACAAATAAGGGATATTTTTAGGTGATACAAGTGTCCTTTATCCTGAGGATTGGAAGCTTGGCCTTCCCTGTTACAAGCAGCAGTAAATGTAAGTTTTGTTTTGGGGGGGAAAACGGGATATTTGTTTTTACAAAGCTGCTGCTGAGCCAATTGCAGTACTACCCACTCACAGCCAAACTATGTAATATATTAATAAATGTAAGTCATGGTGCTTTCTAACATGTGGGATATTGGGGTTGGTAAAATAACACAAGGTACAAGTTAATGCCAACATTAATTTCCCTCCTGCATTTTCATTTGCCATTCAATAGGTCAATTAAATTGAGAATTCCCAACTTTCTCCTATTTTAAAGTTATTTCAATTCTGTCTGGTACATCAGTAAAATCTGTTATGAATTAATCTGAGCATTGGGTCATTTTGACTGGATCTTACCTACCCTCTAAAAGCTTAAGCATATTCAACATGTTGATATAATAATTTGTACTATTGCACTCTCCCACCATCCTGTGCATGTTGACCTGGAGTGAATCCTGACTGGCTGTAAATACTGTGTTAAAATTCTCAGCCTCATTTTCAAATCCTTGGAGGACTCTTCGTTCCTCTAACTTTGCTGTACCCCAACACTGTAGACTTCATTCTGAAGCATCTCTACTTTTTTCCCAAGTCGCTATTTGTCTTTGTTAGAGATTTCAGTCACCAGTACTAATCTCCTTGGCTATTTGTAGAGTTTGGGTCGCTGTTATACATGTTACTGTTTATCTTCACACACTAAATAGTAAAATAAAGTAAACATGAGGAATTCTGCAGATGCTGGAAATTCAAGCAACACACATCAAAGTTGCTGGTGAATGCAGCAGGCCAGGCAGCATCTCTAGGAAGAGTAAGAGATTTGACTTCTCTTACTAACTCTTCCTTCAGTTAGTTCTGACGAAGGGTCTCGGCCGAACCGTCGACTGTACCTCTTCCTAGAGATGCTGCCTGGCCTGCTGCGTTCACCAGCAACTTTGATGTGTGTTGCCTAAGTAAAATAAAATATTCATTCTCACCGTACTGGACCAGAAATGTTTTACCTTGAGCTCTTCATATTGTGATGAAATGGTTAATGTTAAAGACACTAACCATTTGTGAACTTTGAGACTTTCAAGATGGGTACTTGAATCATGTGGGCCCATGTCAACAACTGAACTGAAAGTAACACAAACTTTTTATGTATGTTTGAAGTTTGCACATTAATGGTACAGTCTGTTGCCCCAAATTCAATGGACAGTGCACTTACTAGTAGCAACAATCCTTAAAGTCTTTTGTCAGTTTTACTCATGTATAGTACAATGAGTCACACATTCTTCTCTTACTTTGTTGCTGTGTGTTTAGTGGACCAGGAGATTAGAGTTCACTTTAATGGAACATAAGTGCTTCTCAGTGTCAAGTCTGTGACTGGAATATTCATATTCTGCAGCAGACCTTTTTCTCTGTCCTACCTTGTAAGGAGGTTTTTTTTATAATAACTAATTTTAATGAACACTGCAGACATCCTCTTTTCTCCTTCACACCCCTTGTAAGCAAATCTGCCAACAATTTCAATGTTCTGTTTACACTCAGATTTTGCTTGTGTTCACAATTGTCTGCTTCCTCCTTAAAGGCCCTGCTTGATAAATTGAGTTATGATTATTGGACCCAGCAGTACTAAAGCATCATTACTAATGTCCATTCCTTTTTGTGGGTGTTTATGGTCATTTTGACAAGACAATATCTGCTTCCAGTCCTATTGTGGTCAATGATTGGTTGCAAACAGGAGTCTGGCTTGATACTTTTCTATTTTCTTTCGTATTCCAAAGAATAATAGTTATTATTGTCAGCGTCAGGTTTATTGTCACTGACGTGTTGTGAACTTGTTGCATTGTGGCAGCAGTACTATGCAAGACATAGCAAGTGGTGAATGCAACCAGTCAAGGTGTTTTCCCTGAGTCTTTGGTGACATACCAAATCTCCTCAAACTCGGAATGAAATAGAGCCATTAGTGTGCTGCCTTCATGATTACATCAGTGTGTTGGACCCAAAATAGTTCCTCTGAGATATTGACACACAGGGACTTAAAGCTGTTCACCCCATCCACCAATGGCCCATCAACAAGGATGCTGTGTGTTTTCTTGATTTTCCTTTCCTGAGGTCCACAGTTTGTTTGTTGGTCTTGCTGATATTGAGCGCGAGGTGGTTGTTGCAAAACCATTCAACCAGCTGATCTATTTCACTCCTGAAGGCTTATTACCATCTGAGATTCTGCCAAAAGAAATGGTGTCATCATTGAGTTTATAGATGGTGTTTCAGCTTTGTCTAGTGTAGAGAGAGTAGACCAGTGGGTGAAGCCCACATTCTTGATAGGTTCTTGATTAGTAAGAATGTCGAAGGTTACAGGGGCATGAGGGTGGGGGGGGGGGGGAATAAAATCCAATGTCTTATGGTCTTGAGATGCACCAGTACTGACAGAGAGAAGTGTTATTACTGATCTGCACTGCCTGTGACCTCACAGTAAGGAAGTGGAGGATCCAGTTGCAGAGAAAGAGGTGCAGAGGCCCAGGTAATGAAGTTTGTTGATTAGTACTGAGAGGATGATGGTATTGAATGTAATTCATAAAGAGCAACCTTCCGTATGGTTTGCTATTGTCTGAATGCTGCCTGGGCTCTCATCAGCCATGTACTGTTGCACTAGAAAAGGCCATGTTTTCCAGTTTTAATGTCCTACCTGTAAGATTCTTCATGATGTGTGATTAGTCTCTTCTGCTTTTCCTAAAAGTGAACATAATTGAGGCACATCTGAACATCAGGACTTTACGAAGTAATGTGCAGTAACTAGCTGTATTGTGCACCATTCTACTCTTGGAAAATACTCCAGTATACCCAGAGCGCTGAATGTAGATCTAAGATTGCCCTGTTATTGTCCTGCATTAAAACCTACCCTCCTGCTTGGTTGAGGTTCTCAATCTTCAGTCCACCAGAACTCATTTTCCTTTTTATTCTCTGCATGCCAGCATATGAATTCAGAGCAGCAGTTCATGGTTGATCTAATTTTAACCCCTTTTCCACAATCCTGCACATCTACAGTAAGCTTTCACTCTTTTGCTGATCAAGCATCAACCTTGCCTCTGCTTTAAAATACTCAGACTCAAATTCCATCTTAAAGGGAGACCCAAAACTCATAACCCTTAGTAAAAATTTTTTTTAAAGTGTCATCTGTCTTAATGATAGGTAGTGGTGTCAGTGCTATTGCAGGCACATATTTGCCTGCATGTTAATTTTGGTAAGGCTCCTGAAGTTTGGAAAATGAGCCTTATTATGGATCTGGATTTAGTTGCCACTGAGTTTTAGATTTGATTGTGTACAACTTGTTTGAATTGGTCAAAATCTTACTGAAATAAAATACCTTGGAATGGTTTTCCTCATTAAACTTTTCTTGCACCCATTAGCTTGAAAAACTCACTGTTAATTTCTGAATATGCAATTGAAAACTGAGCAGCAAAGATGGAATAATGTATCTGGGCCCTTGATGAATGAGGGGATTAACAATGTGTCTTTGACAAAAGAAAAACAGAAAAATATTTCAAGACACATTCTAATAGGAAAGAGACGAAAGGAAAGAAGGAATTGAGAAAGATCAAAGACAATAAGCAAAACATTTTAAAACTATGCAGCCTGGAGGATTTGATTGTCATAGATTATAGATTATTTTTGGTGCCTGTTGTAATTTCAATCAGTTTAATGTTCAAATCTAAAATTAATTTTAAAGTTCAGGATGAAGCAACAAGTGAAGTAGTTTAATTTAATAAATTAAAAAGTTGATAACTTTGCCACAATGTAAGTTATCATCACGTGCTTGCCAATATGTGCGGTAATAATAATTTTCTAGCAAGGTTAGTTCATCTGTTATCCACTGAAACCTGTGAATAACTTTTCCTTCCTGTGGTTACTCCATTGACTAAGTTAGTTCATAACTTAGTTTGTCTTCTAGTTGTGATTATTAATAAAATTAGTATGATTTGAAACCAAAAAAGAATAATTACCATTTACAATTACAAACTAACACTAGTTTCAGAGGGACCAGTGATGGAAAGGGTGAGCAGTTTCAAGTTCCCGAATGTCAGCGTCTCTGAAGATCTATCCTGGACTCAACATATTGGTGCAATTGCAAAAAAGACTCAACAATATTTCATTAGGGGTTTGAGAAGACTTGGTATATCACCAAAGATGCTTGCAAATTTCTACAGATGCACCGTGGAGAGAGGTCTAACTGGTTGCTTCACCATCTGGTATGGAAGGGCTATTGCACAGGTTCAGAAAAATCTGCAGAAAATTGTAAACTTAGCCTCCCGAGCATCAAGGGCATCTTTAAAAGGTGATGCTCACAAAGGCAGCCTCCATCATCAAGGACTCTTATCACCCAGAACATGCCCTCTTCTCATTGCTGTCATCAAGGAGGCGATACAGGACCCTGTATCGTTGCTGCCATTAAAGAGGAGACACAGAACCTGAAGTCACACATCAAACATTTTAGGAACAGCTTCTTTCCCACTGCCCTCTGAATGGAAAATGAATCCATGCACACTACCTCACTTTTTTTTCCTTTGCTGTTGCACCACAAAAGCGTACACACATATATTTCTATTTCTTCCACAAAACAACATATTTCATTACATGTACCAGTGATATTAAGTCTGATTCTGATTGCCCAAACCTTCAGTAAAAAAAAAGTTCTATAAATGGATGTAATTTGTATTTCAGTGTAGCATTCTGGCCTTTGGTTAGAGCTCAATTTCTTGGGCCTTAGTTAATAGAAACCATACAAAAAACTGCAGCACAGAAACAGGCCTTTTGGCCCTTCTTGGCTGTGCCGAAATGTTTGAAGGTGCCATTTTTTTCCCCTGATAAATATAAAGTAGGATTAGCCTGGTCAGCAGATCTGAGACTGCTGTACCCTTTAACGAGATCATAGCTGAACTTCTACCCCAGCACCATTTTCTTGCCTTCCATCCATAAGACATAGGAGCAGAATTAGGCCATTTAGCCCATTGAGTGTGCTTTGCCATTCCATCATGACAGATTTTATTATTTCCCCCCCCCCATCCCATTCTGCCTTCTCCCTATAACCTTTCATGCCTTAACTAATCAAAAACCTATCAACCTCAGCTTTCAACATATTCAATGACTTGGCCTCCACAGTTGTCTGTGGTAATGAAATCCACAAATTCACCACCCTCTGGCTAAAGAAATTCCTCCTTGTCTCTTTTCTAAATAGTTGTCCCTCTATTCTGAGGCTGTGCCCTCCGGTCCTAGACATCCTCTAGGAAACATCCTCTCCCCGTCCACTCTGTCTTTCAATATTCAATAGGTTTCATTTTTTATTTTATGTGATATACAGCATCGAACAAACCTTTCCGGCCCCTGGAGCTGCACCACACAGCAAACCACCGATTTAACCCTAGCCTAATTATGGGACAATTTACAGTGACCCAGTGAACCTACTAACCAGTACACCTTTGGGCTGTGGAAGGAAACCGTGGTTACCCACACGCACACAGGAAAGAATGTACAAACCCGTTAACAGAGGCTGCTGGAATTGAACTTCAAATCCAGCACCCCAAGCTGTAATAGTGTCACAGTAACTGCTATGCTACTGTGATGCCCCACAACCTTCTAAACTCCAGTGAGTACAGATCCAGAGAAATCAAACACTCCTCGTGTGTTAACCCTTCCATTCCCGGAAGCATTCTTGTGAACCTTTTCTGGGCCCTCATGTGCCAGTACATCTTTTCTTAGAGAAGGGGCCCAAAACTGCTCACAATACTCCAATTGTCATCTGACCAATGATATATAAAGCCTCAATATTACACTTATTTTTTAATATTCTAGTCCTCTTGAAATGAATGCTGACATTGGATTTGCCTTTCTTACCACTGACGCGACCTGCAAATTAATCTTTAGGGAGTCTTCCATGAACTCTTCCAAGTCCCCTTACACCTTTGATTTTTGAACTTTCTCCCCGTTTCAAAAATAATCTATGACTTTATTCCTTTTTCCGAAGTGCATATTCCCGACACTATATCCCATCTCTCACTTTGCCAATTCTCCTAATCTTTCTAGGTCCTTTTGCAGAATAACTGCTTCCTCAACGCCACTTGCCCTTTAACACTACTTGTCCCTCCACTTATTTGCAAGTTTGTTCGCAAAGCCATAGGTGCTGTCATCCAAATCATTGACATATAACATCAAAAGAAGCAGTCTCAACAGTGATCCCTATGAACACCATTATTCATCTCCAAACAACTAAATAAGACCCCCTTTATTTCCATTCTTTGCCTCCTGCCGGTTAACTGATCTTCTGTCCATGCTAGTATCTTTACTGCAATACTTGGGTTCTTTTCTTGCTTAGCATCCTCATGTGCAGTCCCTGTCAAAGGCTTTTGGAAAATCCAAGTAAACAAAATCCACTGACTCTTTCCCTATTTATGTAATTTCCTCAAAGAATTCCAACATACGTCAAGCAAGATTTTTCCTTAAAGAAACCATGCTGATTTTGGCCTATTTCATCATGTGCCTAAAAACCTTAGCCTTAACAATAGACTTAAATCTTAAAGCCAGGCTAACTGGTCTATAAGTTCCTTAAAGCCAGGCTAACTGGTCTGTAAGTTCCTTCCTTCTGCCTCCTCCCTTTTTGAAGAGTGGAGTACATTTGCAATTTTCCAGTCTCCTGGAACCATTCCAATATCTAGTGATTCTTGAAAGAACACTAGTGCCTCCACAATCTCTTCAGTTATCTCTTTCAGAACCCTGAGGAATAGTCCGTCTGGTCCAGGTGACTTATCAACCTTCAGAACTTTCAGCTTCCCAAGCACCAGCTTGTTAGTAATAGCATCCCTAATCACTTCTGCCCCCCGACACTTAAATTTCTGGCAAGGTGTTTTTTCCACAATATATACTGATGCAAAATATTTACTAAGTTTGTCTGCTATTTCTCCAGTGTTACTCTCTGTCTAGCGTTATATATTTAATCTGAAAATCTTTTGGTATCCTGTTTTAATTATGACTAGCTTACCTTCATATTTCATCTTTTTGCTGCTTGTGACTTCCTTAGTTGCCTTTTGTTAGCTTCTCAGTTCTCTAACTTCTCACTAATTTTCAGAATATTATATGCCCTCTCTTTGCTTTTATGCTGTCTTTGATTTCCCTTGTCAGCTACTATTGTGTCATCTTCTTTAGAATGCCAGTACTTTGAGGTGTATCCATCCTGCGCCTTTCAAATTGCTCCCAGAAACTCCAGCCATTGCTATTCTGTCATCATCCCTGCTAGTGTCCCCTCCCAATCAACTTTGACCAGTTTCTCTCATGCCTCTAATTCCCTTTACACTACTGTAATACTGATGCATCTGACTTTAGAAATTGTCCTGTGGTTTGAGAGAGAAAAGTTAGAATTATTCATGTTCCTAGATTCCTACAATATCTGGAGACCTGCCATTCAGTTTACGATGAAATTAATGTGCAATACCTGGGTCAAAAGTTTAGAAGATTGCTTTTGGTAGGTAGGAAACCGATGACTGTGGTGCATGCTTCTAAAAGGTTCTTGTCTGTTTTGATATCTGCCCATACAGTATGGGGATCTATAAATTCTTCAGTAAAATATTTACATGGAGTTTGGGTAAATGTGGAAATAGTATTCCTAGTCCTGGTCATCTTTTTGACTGCTGACTTTGCTCATTCACTTCGCCCAGATTTGTTGGTTAATGTTTTTTTGCTGACCTTGTCTTTATTCATCAGCTTTCTCTCTCTTCACTCTCCCTCTTTGCACAATCAGTTTGGTCCTTAGTTCAGCTCCTTGTGCCCCATCATTGCAATGCCATCTGGTCAACAAGCTGTGGAATTCTATTCCTAAATTCCTCTGTTTCATCCCTCTCAGGTCAAATAATTAACTTTTTGTTTTTGGCATGAATTATTTGTGATCAAGTATTAGAAGAGAATTTGGTTTGTTTTCTGCTGCTTGGAAGAAGAGCAGTAAATGAAAGTCAGTTTCTCCTCTACTTGTTGCTCCTGGCAGCCAGTTCTTAATTGGTGCAGAGGTGTGTGTTCCTGCTTCCTAGTAACTCTGTAGTCAAGTGATAGAATGCAGATTTGCCTAACAAGTGTCATATTTTACCCTGGAGTGGAGGTGCACCTATTAAATGAAAGCTTCTAATGGAGATGCCAGAAGGTCTAGTGAAATAGACTCAATCTACTGTACCAAAACATGCTGAGAAGGGAACACTGAGCTGGCACAATGTTACGGTACCTTGGAAGGCAGATGAATATCAATTAAAGGTCCTAATAATGATGCATACATAACTAAGTCAATTTGCCAATAACCTGGGATATTATTCAGTACTATCCATTGAACCTTTGAGATTCAATGTCAGAATTTTTATTTTTCTGATAGATACAATATAATGATAGAACTAGCCTAGTTGGGGAAACTTGAACCTGCATTGCTGTTAAACAAGATTATGGCTAATTTTTGACCTCAAACGCCAGACATTGTAGGAATCTAGGGATCTGGGTAGAGTGGAGATCTATCATTCAGTTATGAAATTAATATACATTAATTTGGTTTAAGAAGGTTCAAAGGTCCAACATGTTTCTGCTCATCTCACTCTGAAGTGGTTTGCCTATTCTTTTGAGATTGTGATACCCCCATTGCATTTTTAGTGAAGTAAATCTATACTGTCCCCTCTCTCAGGAGAAAGGATACCAGAATTGAGGTATAAAAGCAAGGCATTGCCTTCATTTGCAGATGGGAATAAAATTACATAGCAAAATTTCAAGTAAAGATGGCAATACTCTTCCAGTTTCTCCAGTCAATATGTATCCTTTCACCGATATCTGAAAACAAACTATATTGTTACCTTCTCATCTGTAAGTTGTTTGCTCTATTTAGTGTTGATGAGGAGCTATAAATGTACTTATGGTGGTGAAGTGCCTTCATTTTGCAAGAGGCTACATAAGTAAAACTTTTAGTACAGGTAGCTTTTCATGATCAATTGTGTATACAAGAAAAATAATTTTTGTTACAATTGTTTGGAGCCAAAAATGATCAAAAGCTTCCTGCAAATGTTTGGGAATCTGAACAAAGTCCCTTAGAATTTTAAAAGCAAAATTTTCCTCAGGAGCCAAATAAACATTTTCAGGAGTGAGCATTGAAAGATAGTGCAGACTCCTTTTGAAGTAGACTTGCATTGTTGTATATAGGAGGAAATTTGTTCTTGCAGGGACTTGTAACTTTAGTTCTGGAGTGGAAGTGATGCATGTAGAACAGTTTTTCTTGTAGACTAGGTCTACTATAGTGTGAGCAATATTATAGTAAGAAAGGTAGCGAAAATAATTGTGTGAAGGCACAGGCTTCCTTGAGTACTCTACTCTGTTTTACCCTTTATTGAAGGTGTTGGGATGGAGATTACTGGCAGGTAAGCTTTGTGGATTTGGATAAGAGTCCTGCTTTCTGTTGTTTTACCATATACACTGAAATTAGTTAGTTGAGCCTAAATCTAAGATGTCAGTTATTTTACATATACTTGGAAAAATCTTAAAGGGCTGATACAAAGTTTGAACAGCAGAATCATACAAGCTGGGATTTGTTAGGCCTGTGTCCATGTGTTGCATTACAAAGTGTTAAAATGTAGCTAATCTTTTTCTTGCTCATTTTAAGCTTTTGATTACTTCACCCTAGATATTATTTCTAGAACAGACTTTTTCTTTTTGTTATGCTTGTTTCTCTCTGAGGGAGATGTGTGTAGGATGTATTCTCTGAGAAATGTACATGACCCAGTTGGAGTAATTCCTGGATTTTTTTTTCCTCCTTCCCACATGCAAGTTATTGACCCAGGTTCACAATCTGGTGCTCACTTGTAAGGGAAGCATGCAAGCTGATTTTTGGCACTCTGTCTCCATTCCAGTATGCCCCAATGTCTTCAAAGCCTGATAACGCATAAGGCAGGAGTCATGTTTGTTTGATGGTTAGAGAAGAAACCTACCACCCTTCCTGAATTCCGAACAAAAACTGCAAGAATTTTAACTAGCTTACACTGAATAATGTTTTGATGGAACTGAGTTGTTAACAGTAAAAGTCCTGTGCAATTCGTGGGCGCACTCTCACTGGAGCTGTCACCCATTGACATTGCAGAAATATTGCACATTTTAGTGGAATTATTTCAGAATTCAATACGTCTGATGGTCACAGCCCACAGCCAGTAAAGAAGCAACAAACAATATCAGTAGGTCGGGGCCACAGATCCATTTAAAATCTATTAAAATAAAGCAGGGGAAATCTCTTAATACAATTTTGTGGGATAATATAATTCTGAGATTATTTGAGTTAGAAGCAATGTCAACATTCAAAATTATGCTGGATCAGTGAAGGGAGAATGTTGTGGGGATGGCTGTGGAAAGAAGGAATGTAGGTAGAAGATGGGTCCTTCTAGATGAAATTGATTGCTCATTTGTATAGAGTAAAGTGGACATCACATAGTTAACTTTCTAATGCCCTGTTTGGGTTGTGATAAATGTTAGCTTTACATTTCCTTTATGGTTACTTGTGCATAAATTTGTGAGGCAAAAAGAGGACTGAGGTGAGTGCTGTATGTGTTGAAGCTAGGATGGTAGGGTAAGACCTCATTTCTTTGGAATGGGAGCAGAATTAATGATATGTTACATGTTCAGAGTAAAGGTGGATGAGCAGAGTGAGGTGCTGGTGGGTGGGGATGGGAGAGCAGGGGAGTGTTGAATAATAGACCAAAACTTTAATTGCCCGATACTGTCCTTTGTCTTTGACTAATCAACCATAAGTACAGATCAACAAATGAGTCTCATGTTGCAGACATTCAAACAATTTTTAAAAACTGATTTTTCTTTTGCTTTGCTACAGTAACCAGGATGATTACCAGTTGGTGCGAAAACTTGGTCGCGGGAAATACAGTGAAGTATTTGAGGCTATTAACATAACAAACAATGAGAAAACGGTTGTCAAAATACTGAAGGTAAGCCTCAGCATTTTATGTTCATCTTTGCTCACCCTGTGTTTCAGTATTGTAGGCGGTAGGGCAATCTGGTATCTATTGTTTCCTTGATTGTTGCTTTTTAAATCCTTGGGTTTGGAGGCCGGATTTTTTAAAATTCAGATTTGGACCCCAGTCTAATGAGGACAAATAGGATAAAGATCTCTTGCGTGCGTTATTTTGGTTTGGAATAAGCCTGAGCAGCAGCAGTTTGGTTCATGGTGGTGTGCACTGTGCTCTCGATCAAATTGATTAAAATCGATCATGAAATAGCAGTGGGAATTGGTTTACAAACCACTGAGTGCTTTCTGCTGTTCATTCAATTCTGACATGCTACCATTTCTGCCGATTATTTAGTATTCTTTATCCCTTGATTCTCCTGGAGTCCCATGTTTCTTCATCTTAGCTTTAAATAAGCTCAGCAACCAAGTGCAGTGAGAGAGCAAATTTCCAAGACTTGTATTCCTCAAAAACTGAATTGCTCCATCTCAGACCTAAAGGCCAACCCTTTTCCTGTGACAGTCTGCAATTTACAGTCTGAGGAAATGAGCTTTTGCACCCACCCTCAGAATCTTGGATATCTGACTGTGACAACTTATTCTCAGAGAGATTTTTGTCTTTCTAATTGCTTGTTGTACCTGACTATTACCTATGATTTAGGGATTAGCTTATCAAGTTCCCTGTGGCTACCATCGTCGATTTTCTGTTCTTCATCCAAACTGAATAAACTCACATTTCCCAGGTTATTCCTTTTTCTGTTGTATTTCCCACTTGGTTAGATTGTTTATCCCTTTGTCCTTAATAGTCCTTTGTCAGCAGACATAGAAATTTTGAAAGTTTTATCTAACTTGTCAGGCAACTTGTATTTGAATTGGAACCAAATCTCAAAAGTTTTTGTAGAAGTATATAACTGCAACTTTAAATGGATTATAAAACTACTGTATAAGATATAGAAGCAGAATTAGGCCATTTGGCTGTCGAGTCTGCGCTGCCATTTCAACACAGCTGATCCATTTACCCTCTTAGCCCCTGTCTCCTGCCTTCTTTCTACATCCCTTCATGCCCTGACTAGTCAAGAATCTATCCACCTCTGCCTTAAATATATCCCGTGACTTCGCCTCCACAGCCACCTGTGACAATGAGTTCCACAGATTTACCACTCTCTGACTAAAGAAATTCCTCCTCATCTCCATTCTAAGGGACACCCCACTATTCTGAGGCCTTGTCCTCCGGTCTTAGACTCCCCCACAATAGGAAACATCCTCTCTACATCAACATTCGATAGGCTTCAGTGAGGTCACCTATCACTCTTTTGAATTCCAGTGAGTAGAGGTCCAGAGCAATCAAACACTCAAAGCCTTTCAATCCTGGAGTCATTTTCATGAACCTCCTTTAAATCCTGTCCAACGTCCTTGGATTAAGGGATCCAAAACTGTTCACAATACTCCAAGTGAGGTCTCATCAATGCTTTATAAAGCTTCAACATTGCATCCTTTTATATTCTAGCCCTCTCTAAATCAATACTAACATCACAGTTGCCTTTTTCACGACCAACTTAACCTGCAAATTAACCTTTTGGGATCCTGCACCAGGACGCCCAAATCCCTTTGCACCGAGATATTTGTATTTTCTATCCATTTAGAAAATGTTTGTGCATTTATTTCTTGTACCAAAGGCTAGGACCATACACTGTATTCCATCAGCGACTTCTTTGCCCATTCTCTTAATCTGTCCTTCTGTAGCCTCTCTCCTTCCTCTAAACTACCTGCTCCTCCACCTATCTTCTTTTTGTTCACAAACTTGGCCACAAAGCCATCAATTCCGTTATCCGAGTCATTGACATGTAACATAAAAAGAAGCGGCCCTAGCATAGACCCCTTGGAACCAGCAGCCAACCAGAAAAGGCTCCCTTTATTCCCACTCCTGCCTTCTGCCAATCAGCCAATGGAAGTGCTACACATGCCCTTACACTTCCTCCCTTACCACCATTCAGGGCCCCAGACAGTCCTTCCAGGTGAGGCGACACTTCACCTGTGAGTCGGCTGGGGTGATATACTGTGTCCGGTGCTCTCGATGTGGCCTTCTATATATTGGTGAGACCCGACACAGGCTGGGAGATCGCTTCGCTGAACACCTATGCTCTGTCCGCCAGAGAAAGCAGGATCTCCCAGTGGCCACACATTTTAATTCCACATCACATTCCCATTCTGACATGTCTATCCATGGCCTCCTCTACTGTCAAGATGAAGCCACTCTCAGGTTGGAAGAACAACACCTTGTATTCCGTCTGGGTAGCCTCCAACCTGATGGCATGAACATTGACTTCTCAAACTTCCACTAATGCCCCACCTCTGCCTTGTACCCCATCCGTTATTTATTGATATACACACATTCTTTCTCTCTCTCTCCTTTTTCTCCCTCTGTCCCTCTGACTATACCCCTTGCCCATCCTCTGGGTGTTCCCCCTCTCCCCCTTTTCTTTCTCCCTAGGCCTCCTGTCCCATGATCCTCTCATATCCCTTTTGCCAATCACCTGTCCAGCTCTTGGCTCCATCCCTCCCCCTCCTGTCTTCTCCTATCATTTTGGATCTCCCCCTCCCCCTCCCACTTTCAAATCTTTTACTAGCTCTTCTTTCGGTTAGTCCTGACGAAGGGTCTCAGCCCGAAACGTCGACTGTACCTCTAGAGATTCTGCCTGGCCTGCTGCGTTCTCCAGCAACTTTGATAAAGTGTCTTGCTTTATCTATGCTACTATCTTTCCTGTAATACCATGGGCTCTTAACTTGTGTACCAAACTTGTGTGGCACCTTGTCAAAGGCCTTCTGAAAATCCAAGTACAAATCATCAACTGATTCTCCTTTGTCTATCCTTGCTATTTCTTCAAAGAAATCCAACAGATTTGTTAGGCAAGATTTTCCCTTGAGGAAACCATGCTAACTATGGCCTATTTTATCCTGTTTATCCTAAACAATCATTTCTAACATCTTCTCAACCGCTGATGTCAGACAAATTGCCCTTTAACTTTATCAGAATCAGTTGATTCTTGAAAGATCATTACTAATGCCTCCACAAACTCTTCAGCCACCTCTTTCAGTCATCTGGTCAAGTGACTTATCTACCTTCAGAGCTTTGTTTTCCTAGAACCTTTTCCCTAGTAATGGCAGTTTCAAACTTCTGCCCCCTGCCACTCTCAAACTTCCGGCATACTGCTGGTGTCTTCAACAGTGAAGACTGATGCGATATACATTATTCAGTTCATCCTGCCATCTCCTTCCCCTCACCCTTACTACCTCTCCAGCATATTCCAGTGGACCAACATCTACTCTTGCCTTTATTTACACTTTATCTGAAGAAACTTTTGGTATCCTTATAAATGTAATTGGCTAGCATACCTCATTATTCCATCTTTTTTAGTTGCTTTTGGTTGGTTTTTAAAAGCTTCCAAGACCTCTAACTTCCCACTTTTTTTTTCGCTCTCTGGCTTTTATGTTGGCTTTGACTTCTCTTGTCAGCCATGGTTATGTCATCCTGCCTTTAGAATACTACTTTCTCTTTGATGCATATATCTTGAGATTTCTGAATTGCTGCCAGAAATTCCAGCCATTGCTGCTCTGCCGTCATCCCTGACGGTGTTGCTTTATGATCAATTTGTGCCAGCCTCTTCTCTTGTGCCTCTGTAATTCCCTTACTCCACTGTAATGCTGATATACCCAACTCTAGTTTGTCCCTCTCAATTGCAGGGTCCATTCTATCATGTTATGATCACTGCCTCTGAAGGGTTCCTTTACCTTAAGCTCTCTAATTAATTCCAGTTCATTGCACAACATACAATCCAGAGTAGCCGATCCCTTAGTGGGCTCAAACATGAGCTGCTCTAAAAAGCCACCTTGTAGTTATTCTACAAATTCTCCTTCTTGAGATCCAGTACCAACCTGATGTAATTTGCAATCTACATGCATTTTATAATCCCCTACTGCTATTGTAACATTGCCCTTTTGGCATGCGTTTTCTATCTCTTGTTATAACTTGTAGAGCACATCTTTACTACTGTTTAAGGATCTGTATATAACTCCCATCAGTGTATTTTTACCCTTGCAGTTCACCTTCCAACCCTATGTCACCTCTTTCTAATGATTTGATTTCATTTTACCAACAGAGCTAATCCACCCCCTTTGTCTCCCTGCCTGTCCTTTTAGTACAATGTGTATCCCTGGACGTTAAGCTCCCAGCTATAATCTTCTTTCAGCCATAATACAGTGATGCCCATGACGTTATACATGCCAGTCTGTAACTGTGCTACAAGTTCATCTACCTTATTCTGTATATTGCGCACATTCAAATATAACTACTTCAGTCTTGTATTCACCCTTTTCGATATTGTCTACCTTTTACACTGCAGCTCATCCAGTTGACCACAGTTTTTCCCCATCATCAGCTTCTCCTTGCTAGGAGTCTCACTACACACTGCTTCTGTTTGTAAACCAAATACCCCATCCTTGGCACTATCATTCCACTTCCCATCCTCCTGCCAAATTAGTATAAACCCTCCTGAACAGCTCTAGCAAATTCTGCTTAGGGCACGGGTATAGTTGTGTTTATTTTTTTGAACAGTAAAACTCCTATTCATGAAATTAAACCATTGTTTGAGTAGTTACTGTTTTAAGTTCAAGGGCAAGGAGGGAGTGGAAATGGGGACTTTAATCATCATGTAATAGATTTTAGCTCATAAGGCAGTAAGAAACATGTCGTCTGGTGTTGTAGGCACAAGTTAGAAGCAAAAGGATGGGATTGTTTAGATTGCATTGTGTGCACTGTGAATGAGTGCTGAACTGAGCTCTGGTTTGATCCTTTCTTTGTCCCCGAGAGTTTAGCCTGTTGACATTCACTGTGAAGGTTCACATGATTGAGGGGTGTTCTGTGGTGGAGAGCACCAGTTGCCCATAGAGCCATCCCACAGTGAACAGTTGACACCATCAGAAGAGTGTTTTTCAAATGATTCTGGGATGCAGAACAAATGTGGATTGGCATTGGGTAACACAGCATGTAATGTAGCAGGTTAATTGAGATCTCAGTGGGAAGGCCATTAAATTAGCAAAACACTAAACTATTTAGTGATCCCAATGATTAGGTTCACAGTAAAATGAAAGGTCATAAAGAAAAGAGTGCTGTTTATTTCAGGTTACCAGTTTGTGTCATTTCAAACAGTATTACATTGGCAATGTATTTCTTTTAAATTTTGTTTACTTGGCATTTTCTCTTTCAATATTTTTATTAGTTACTACATAAAGGAATACAGAATACAAGAATACTTATGTTATAAGTCAAAAGAAACAAAATAGTACCAAATACATTATATTAAAAATACAGTTACAATCACAAACCCTGTATTCATAAAAAATTAGATTAAATTATAATATTGAAATATAACTATATAACATATAACCATATAACAATTACAGCACGGAAACAGGCCATCTCGGCCCTTCTAGTCCGTGCCAAACTCTTACTCTCACCTAGTCCCACCGACCTGCACTCAGCCCATAACCCTCCATTCCTTTCCTGTCCATATATCTATCCAATTTAACTTTAAGTTACAACATCGAACCTGCCTCAACCACTTCTGCTGGAAGCTCATTCCACACAGCAACCACTCTCTGAGTAAGGAAGTTCCCCCTCATGTTACCCCTAAACTTTTGCCCTTTAACTCTCAACTCATGTCTTCTTGTTTGAATCTCCCCCACTCTGAATGGAAAAAGCCTATCCACGTCAACTATCTATCCCACTCATAATTTTAAATACCTCTATCAAGTCCCCCCTCAACCTTCTACCCTCCAAAGAATAAAGACCTAACTTGTTCAACCTTAATAATTTTTGTTATACAAAAAAAAAACTAAACCCACTACCAAAGTCAGAGCTGTTATGAAAAGCAAGAAGTTGTTTGCGTTTTTAAAAGGCATTTTCTGTTTGGTTTTTTTTGCTGGAGTTGTGTTTTATCTTAGAATGCCTGATTTAGTTGAAGCAACTCATGGATCTGTAATTGAACTAGCTCAGCAAATGTGAGCAAAGGAACATGATGAGGATGGAGTTCACGTGATTTCTTTTTCTTCTAACTAAATCTGATTGCAATATCCCAGTATATATTGGGTGGGGAGAATGAGGTATTTCAGACCATTTTATTTTTAGTGGTTTTTCAAGCTTGACTTTTTAAATAAAATAATTCCAGGAAAGCTTGCCATCAGCAAAATGAGGCAAGGTTGTGGGTTCAGTGCAGTAGTTCTAATGATGGTAAGTCTAACTCAACCAGATGCCATCTGTGTTTCATTTAAACAATACTTGATCCAATAGTAGAAGTTCTTTTTAGTTGGTATTTATTTCTTACTTTCTTCCAACTCATCCCATTCTGTTTGCCCTATGAGTCCCATTCTGCATATTTCCATGTGACTGATTCTGTCATGCAGTGTATGCATTGGGCAGAAACCTGTTGGCACCAGTTGCTGGTTTGTGAAATAACAAAGGAGTTGCCACCACTTTCAGACTTATCCAAGAGTCTTTAACATACTGAGTTTTAGACACGAGTTCAATATGAATGTGATGAGTAGATTCAGATTTATATTTATTTATCACATATGCAGTACACTGAAACATGAAATGCATCATTTGTGTTAACGACCAACACAGCCAAGGATATGCTGGCGGTAGCCCGCAAGTGTTGCCGCACTCTGGGACAAATATGAATATTTAATTCTAATCCCCTTTTTGTACAAATAGGTCTACATATTTACATACATATACACATACTGTACAAAAATTAGTCCTGATGAAGGGCCTTGACCCAAGATGTTGATTGTTTATTCCTGTCCACAGATGTTGTCTGACCTGAGTTCCTCCAGCATTTTATGTGTGTTACTCTACATATTTCACTGTCATTGAACAATTTTGACTGCAGTTGACTGCTGGCATTAAATGCTATGGAAATCAGTTCATCTGTCAGATATAAAATGGTTGGCATTTGGATTCAAGATCATTGCAGCTGGGAGTAGCTAGTTTGCATGTGCAAGTCAGATTTGGCACTCTTATGAAGACTAGCCTAGTTAATACAGCTTTCAGCTTCCTCATAATTACCCTGCACTTTGTACATATTGGGAACTGGCTTTTTGCTTTTAGCTGATGTTTATTAACACTGTCACCATAGCATCTTTTTAGAAAGTGTACATAGAGCTGTTAGTGCCCTTTTTACCAGGAAGCCACAGAATTCATTATATGCACCCATCTAATCTCAGCAAAATTAACCAAAAATTAATGTCTTGAATTATTGTGATATTGTAATTGCATGACCTTGGGATCAGTAGGCCATCTTAAAGAGCTGCAAACCTGGTCTACAGAGATGTGGTGCAGCTGTGTGGGGTATTTCGGTAATCCATGTAATTAAGGGCATGCTGTCTATCTGACTGCAGTGACAGCAGCTCTAATGGTTTAAGGCCAATGATGGAAGATTATCATTGGTGTTAAGAGATTTCTTGTCATCTGCCCTAAATGGGCAAGTTTTAATTTTGAGGGTTCTGTGGTGCTAGGCTCCCTTGCCAGTGGAAATGTTAACTCTGCGCTGCCCTTCACACGTCATAAAACTTTTGTTCATTACTCATTTCTCACTTTTTTCTGACCTTTAAGTAGAAGCTCAGTCAATTTAATCTCTCATTTGACAAACCTTCAGGAATCAAATCTATTGAAGCATTGTGGAATCCTTCTGCTGCAATATCTTTCCTCAGTTTAATTATTGCTTGTTATGCCCTGCATGTCAACTTTCTGGATGAATCATGTAAGGAGACACAGGTCCCTCTGCACACCAACATCTTGTGTCTTGTTTTCTCACCTGTCAGTTACTTCCACCCCCTCCCCCCCCCCCCCACTTCATTCAGTAAGAAACTTGCACTAATATCTACTAATTTGGAATTGATTTAGAGAGACAGTGTAGAGCAGGCCCTTCTGGCCCCATTGGCTGTGCTGCCCAGCAACCAACATATTTAACACTAGCCTAATCACTGGCTAATTTACAATGACAAATTAACCTACTGCTACATCTTTGGACTGTGGGAGGAAACCCATGTGGTCCTAGGTAGAACATACAAACTCCTTACAGGCAGCACCAAAGTTGTCTGAACTCCACCCCTGTTTTTATATATTATAGTATTATATTTGAGGTGCCAACATGCTCTTCATGGTCCACTCTATTCAGGCCTTCTGGTATCGAGTAGGTTTTAATGAGATATCTCCTCATCTTCTAAGCTTCATGAGTATAGGCCCAGAGAAATGAAATGCTTCTAAATTTAGCATTTCATTCCTGGGATTATTCTTGTGAACCTCCTGTATCCCTTCTAGGGCTAGCTTATCCATCCTTGGATATAGAGCCAAAAATTGCTCTCAATTTTCTATATGCAGTCTGAAATATGCCTTGTATAAATATTGCTTTTATGTTGCTCTAAAAATGAATTGTACCGTTCCTACCATTTGCCTTTTTGGTTGTGACTCAACCTGCAAATTAACTTAAGGGAATCAAGAACAAGGACTCCCAAATCTTTTTACCACTTTGATTTCTGAATTCTCTCACCATTGAGAAAATAATCTAGACCTTTATCCTTCCTACCAAAGTACACAACCCCACACTTGCTACCCTGTATTCCATTTGCCTCTTCTTTGCATACTCTCCCAACCTATACAAGTTCTTCTGCAAACACCCTGCCTCGGCAGCAATATCTGCCCCTCCACCTATCTTGGTATCGTCTGCAGACTTGACCACAGTGCCATCAGTCCCTTAATCCATATCATTAATACATGAAGTGAAAAGATGTGGTCTCAACAAAGAATCTGGAGGAACTCTGTTAATTAGAAGCAACCATTCTCCCCCACCACCCCCCATGCCTTATCCTCATTCTCTGATTCAAATTTCCTTCATTTGTCTGGTATCCCTGTAAGTCATACACCTCCAAGTGCTCACGGTAGTCATGGTGGGCTTTAATATGCAGATAAGCTAAGAAAATCAGGTTGATGCTGCATCTCAAGAGAAGGAAATTGTATAATGCCAATGAGGTGGCTTTTTAGAGCAGTACATGATCTAGCCCCTTATGGAAAAGGCAATTCTGGATTTGGTGATTTGATTAGGGAATGAAGATTAAAGAACACTTGGGACGCACTGATCAATATATGGCAGAATTCACCCTGCAATTTGAGAGGGAGAAGTTGAAATTGGATACATCAGTATTAGAATAGAGTAAATGAAATTGCAGAGACATAAGAGAGGAGCTTGCCAAAGTTGATTGGAGTGGGACCTGAGCAGAGGTGATGCTGGAGTAGCAATGGCCGGAGTTTTTCCAGAATCTAGGTTGTGAAATTTGTTAACTTAGTAGCAGCTGTATGATGCAATACTTGATAAATATAGAAAAAGTAAATGAATTACATTAAGTATATATGTATATTAAATAGTTAAATTAAAAATAGTGCAAAAAACTGAAATAATTTTTAAAAGTGAGGTAAATGTTCATGGGTTCGAAGTCCATTTAGAAACCAGATGGTAGAGGGGAAGAAGCTGTTCCTGAATCGCTGAGTGTGTGCCTTCAGGCTTCTGTACCTGCTACCTAATGGTGACAATGAGAAGAGGGCATGCTTTGGGTGATGGGGATGAAGAGTTTTTGGGAGTAATTTGGAAGACAAGATCATTTCATGCCAAAGGGGGTACCATAGTAGCGTAGCAGTTAGCGCAACACTATTACAGCTCGGAGTTTAATTCTGGCATTGTCTGTAAGAAGTTTGTACATCCTTCCCATGACTGTGTGGGTTTCTTCCAGGTACTCTGGTTTCCTCCCATAGTTCAAATTCATAACAGTTAGTAGGTTAATTGTGCTTTGTTTTTTAGAAAAATGTCTTGTGATTAGGCTATGGTTGCTGGGTGGTGCTTGTTGGGCTGAAAGGGCCTGTTCTGCATTGTATCGCTAAATAAAGAAGTAGCAGCATTGTAAAAGGAGGATGAGGCAAATGGCAGCCATGCAATGTCAAAAGCAGCAAAAAGAGAAGGCATACGATATTGCAAAATGCAGCAGGAATCTTAAAAACCAACAGAACTGGGGGAGGAGAGGAGAAGCAGTAAGAGGAGAAAGGATAATATAAAGGATACCAGAAGGGTTTTTTTAAACAGATATATAGAAAGAAAATACTCTGACTACTGGAAAAAATTGCTGGATATGCAACAATAGGGGCAAAATTACAAACAAATAAGTATTTTCGATCGAACTTTACTGTGGAAGATAGCAGCAATGGGCTAGAAATTAGAGAGTCAGGGGCAGGTGTAGTCACTTTTAAGGAGAAGTTGCTTAGGAAGCTGAAAGGTCTATGATGGATTGCACCCCAGGGCTCTGTAAGAGGTTGCGGAGACTTTTATAGCGATCTTTCAAGCATCACTAGCGTCAGAGATGGTTCCAGACAACTGGAAAATTGCAAATATCCCTCCAATCTTTCCGTAGAAGCTTTATATTTCTAGTTAACTTCTGCTCTTTGTGCTTTCCCCTTATTAATTTCTTGGTCCACTGAATTCCAAAATCTTCTAGTCTTTGAGCTTGCTGCTCTTTTTAATATTATAAACATTTTTTCCTTTTTAATCTTGTACAGTCTTTAACTTCATAGTCACCTCTGCATTTTTTTTTCCTCTTTGAACTCTTGTGCAGAAAATTTAGATACGGGAGCCTGAAAACAGATGGTCAACATTTTAGGAAAAGCTTCTTCTCTGCCATCAGATTTCTGAGCAGACAGTGAATCAACTCATGAACACTACCTCAATATTGTTGCTCTTTTTATTTTTGCACTGCTTATTTAATTTATTTTTTATATGTTATTGTAATTTATAGTTTTATTAGGTATTACAGTGTATTGCTGCCACAAAACAGATTTCATGACACCTATCATGACACCAATATTAACGACACCAATATTAATTCTTATTCCCTTTTGGTAATATGTACAATTTGTAAACATTCTAGAATTGTTAACCTTGTTTACTGTCAATTCTTGTAATGTAGATTCTCAATCTGCAGCAATAGCGCACAGCTTTGTACTTTGAATTGTTCAGATTTAAGAAACACTTTTTGGATTGAACTAATAGTTCTGTGTTTCTTTTTAAACATTTGTCATTTGTGATCATTGCTCCAGAAAGACACCTTAATTACTGATTATTAATTAATCCTTTTCATTTCCTGATAAATGGCCTCTTTTAGTATTAGATCCTCAGTATACTGACCAAGAATATAATTCCAGACTAAATGGGACCAACTGTACGAGAGACTATAATGCTCTGTATAAAAGTACTGTCAATTAAGGGAGGAAGGGAAGGGAGGGAACGTCGCCTCAGACCATGAGAGGCTTGCGTCGGGCATTTTCATGCCTTGCAAGGAAGGAAGGGCTGTTGCACAACTCCACCAATGTTTCTTTCTCCATCACCACCGCCCCCCCCAGCATTCTTTAGTTACACTCAGGTTTTGTGAACTATTTGGTTTTCTGAGCTGATATTCTTCCTTTTCTTTGCCTTTTACCCCATCATTTAATGGGTCTCTTTTATCAGTTCTAAAAGTGAATTCTGGAATATTGAATTCTCATCAATTTGCAACTATGTCCATAAGATCATATTTATTTCTTCTTGTGCTATTAATTCACCAGTCATGTTAGCGATACCATGTGCATTCAGAGAACTTTGTGCTTTTAGTTTCTTTTGTCACTTCTTTCCTGACTAGTTAAAATTATGCTGTTTCAACTAGATCATTTTGAGCCTTATTTGAGAAGGACACCATGACAGATTTATAAGTTACTCTGGGTCAAAAGAATTAATTCTGCCAGACCTGAGAGTTGCATCACATAATAGCCGGCAAGTCTCCAGGTTGCCTTGCTGCTGCTTGAGCACACAATAGTGTTTGAAATACAAAGTAAGGAATATGAAGACACTGATCTCAGTTATTTAAACCTTATTCAGTGACTCAGCAAAGTTACAGAATTTATCTTTGCAAGGATATCAATGCCTGCCTTCTGAGCAATGCCTCAGTCTGTTGGTTATTCTCTTTGCAACTGGTTCCTTATTTTAAAAAAATATTATTTTACAGCCTGTGAAAAAGAAGAAGATAAAGCGTGAAATCAAGATACTGGAAAATCTCCGTGGGGGTCCCAATATCATCAAGCTGCTAGATGTGGTAAAGGACCCTGTGGTGAGTAACTGTGTTGACATATTCTCCAGATTAAAAGTAAGCCTTGCCATTCAGCTTTATGAAAATGCATGTTTGCAGAGGTTTACTTTGCTCAGATGATATTGCATTGCATGCTATTTTGTAGCATTGAGGCAATCCCATGGCAATGCACAACCACATTGAGTGACACCCTGAAGCACTATCAAGTCAGAGCACTTTCATTTGGTGAAGTATTAAACTAGAACCTCGATCTGGTTTAGTTGAAATGGATATTAGGGATTTATTAGGGATAACCAAGTTACATACGATTTTTCATTTCCTCCCCTTTCAATAATAATAGTTTATCTTATCACTGTTGCTATGTGTAAAAGCTACCATTTTGGATCATATGAGAATATTGCATATGTTAATCACAGAGTTAAGTGACTTAAGAAGATTTTTGAAAGCATAAGGTCTAATTGGTTCCAGGATAACATTTTTTAAAATTGTTCAGTGTCTCCAATTTTATTGTTTTATTTGCCCTGACTTTACTATACAATGCTAATAGTGTCTGTCAAGTGTTAATGAAAATGTAGAGTTCAGTATGGTGTGATTACTTAAAGTACAGGCTTTGTTGTTGCTTTTGTCAAAATCCACCATTCTTGCATCATAACTTTCTACTTTGAGTTTTAATTGACAGCTATCCCATTCACTAGCAAGAAACATTTAAGCAGAGAAGCAGCATGGTTCTGTAATGATCTGGCCCTTTATAAGATGGCAGATCCCAATATACTAGTGTACATAAAGTAAACTTTTCTTCTGTTTTTCTCCGCACCTTGTGCCACGTTGGGTGGCCACCTTGCCATTTCTTCAAAGTGTGCAAGGAACTGGCCGGATTTGAACCCGGATTCGAACCCGGATTCACTCTCCTCAAAGTCCAGTGCTGATGCCACTACACCACCAGCTGGCTATACAATAAACTAGAACTGCAAATTAAATTTTGCGCCACTACTACTACGTCGACTCAGGGTTAGGGGGCCAGTGTCGGGCACGATGATGGACTCTCCACTTCTCCCTCTCCCTCATCAGTGTGTTCAGTTCATCTACATTAGCCAAGCCGCTGTCTTTTAGGAGCGTGTTGCCCATAGTCTTGGGAGGGCGCCCAGGGTTCATCCACCCATGCTTGGGCTCCCATATGATGACTAGGCTGGCAGGTAGCTCAGGATGGCAAGACAGTGCCCCGCTAGTTGCAGTCTTCTTGCCTCGATTTTAGTGGTGAGCATCGGTAGGTTGTTATAGAGCTCGACGTTCATTATGTGCTGTAGCCATCCGGAGCATTCGTGTATAGCAACCATCTAGAGACTTTCGCATCGTCTTGGTGAGTGTCCACGTCTCGCATCCGTACGTGAGAATGGACTCTGACTGCTATGAAAATCCTCTCTTTAAGCCCTCTGGTCAGGTTCAACTTCCAGATTTCCTTCATGTCGTTCATAGCCCTCCACGCCAGCGCCTTCCGTATCTTTATGTCCTTCTCCGAACTCATCATTCTTGACCCTAGGTACTTGTAGTCAAATTTTCTTAATGGTATCATTCTGTACGGTTTTTAGAGTACCTTCGTCACAGTTAAACGCCATGTACTCTGTCTTTTTAGCGCTTAGGTGAAGTCCAACTTTATTGCATGCAATTTCTACTTCTGTCAGTAGCTGCTGTGCTTCCTCCATCTGGTCAGAGAGCAGGACTATGTCATCTGCAAAATCGAGATCTGTGAGCGTAACTGGTCTGACCGTTTTGGTTTGCCCTGGTTTTATGGTAAAACCAAGCTTGGCATGATCTTTGGTAGCTTGTCGCAGAGCGTAATCAAGGACGATTATAAAGATGTAGGGTGCCAGAGTGTCTCCTTGCAGCACAGCAGCTAGGAGCTCGAACACTGCTGTTTCTCCGTCTGGTGATACAACTTTCGCCATGGTTTTGGTATAGCTGGACTCTATTGCTCTCAGTAGTTGGTCTGGCACTCCATAAGCTTTCAGGCTCTTCAGCATTTTACCTCGGTGAATGGAGTCAAAAGCTTTGCGAAAATCAATGCAAGTAAACACGGCTGGTAGATTGTCCTTCTTGACTTCCTCGATGATCCTACGGAAGCAAGTATTTGCATTACTGTTGTGCACTTCTGCCGAAAACCATTCTGATTGAATCTTAGCTTAGGGTCAATAGCGGTGCGAATCCTGTTCAAGATCATCCGATTGCATAACTTTGCTAAGATGCAGGTCAAGCTGATTCTGCGGTAGCTATCTGTCTTTGTGAGGGATCCAGACTTGGGGACTGGGATAATGTTTGAGAGTGACCACTGTTCTGGTTTGTCGCCTTTTATCAGTGCCATATTACATGTGTCCAGCAAGATGTCATCCAGGTCACAGTTCTTCAGGACATCTGGTGGTATCCCATCTGGTCCAGTGCTCCTGCCCTGTTTGAGTGCATATTTGGCTGCCTTCGGTTCCTCAATGGTGAATGGGCCACCATCGATTTCGACTTGCATTAGTATCGTGGGTATGTCCTCTTCTTCCTGATCGTTGGAGGGCTTCCCAGCAGGTTCTTAAAGTGGTTAAACCCGGTCCTCTGGTGTTTTACCACTTATTTGACCTGATGGGGACTTCTTCCGTCTACTGATCTCATTGACTAGGCGCCATGCTTCTCCATGCTGCATGTCTTCATTAGCAGCTTCTATCTCTCTAATCCTCTCAGCTAGTTCCTCTTTCTTCAGTCAGTCGTAGGTGGCAAAGAGATTCTTCTTCGCTGTCTTGAACTTGTCTCTTAGCTCTTCTGATTTGCTCCTTCTAAGTTCGGCATGACAAGCATTAACCACACTTCTTGCTGCGACAACGTCAGGATGTTTCGAGATCCGACTCTTCTTGATTTGCTTCACAGTAGGCAAACTCTCTGTTGCATCTGTGTGTGCGTCTATGAGATGTTGATAGCGGTCGGTGGCAGTCTCTTCCTCCCCCCCCCTTTCCAGTGGGCCGAAGTGATTTCTCACCTCCACTGTGTACTGGGCTTGAAGAATAGGTTGTGAGGAGAATGCCTTCCAACCGGCACACCCCCTGGTGCACTTTGGTTAACCAGGGAGGAGGGTGTGTAGGCACCCAGCAGGACTGAAAACAAAACCTGTCAAAGGGCGGATGAACTCTTTGTGAGTCAACGGCCACCTACTGTCTGTGTGAGGAGTGGCGCGCCATTCAGTATTCCGTTTCATGCCTTGTAAGGCATTATGATGACAGACAACCCAACAAACCCTATACTTCCAGAGCCGGGAGGGCTCAGGAACTCTCCGGAATGCCCAGACCCTGGCCTAGACAGGCAGTATGAAGATGCAACCTCAAACCCCACGGGGAGGGTTGAGTCTGACAAGGGGGGCGTTGTAAGGTAAAAACGATCATCTCAACCTTCAACACAAACACCATTCGCCTCTTGCCTTGATGCACAGAGTTGGCATCACAGGCAAGCAGCTACAAGCTCTCCATCCTGGGGATCCAGGAACACCGTTGTGTACACCCTGATGAAGAGATAAGGTTCACAGAGGTAGAGGGGATGCATCTCATCACCTCGTCCACGTGGAGAGAGCCGACGACGATGTCAGCACAAGGTGGAGTAGGGCTGATGGTGAACAGCAAGGCGAAGGAGGCACTGAGGGGTGTAGTCTCAGTCAGTGACAGAATCCTTACTGCGGAATTCGACGGAAACCCGGTGACCTCTGTCATCATCTGTTACCCTCTGCACAACAGCAGCGAGGAGAAGGAGGTGGAGGCCTTCTACAGTAAACTTCACGAAGCTATCACTTCAATCCCGGCACATAACTTCCTGGCTGTGCTTGGTGATTTTAATCAGACTGGAAGATGTTCCATACTCATACCAAGACTTTACCAACAAAAATGGACAATATTTAGTTGATTTCATCCAGGAACACAGTCTCATTGCTGCCAACACACAATTCAAGAAGCGAGCTGGTAAACTGTGAACATATGTAAACAGAGCCTCCATCTACAGGAAACAGCTCGATTACATCCTCGTAAGAACAAAATGGCGTAATTGTGTGATCAACACAGAAGCCTACAGCACCTTCAACTTGGTCAGTTCTGACCACAGAGTATGGTCAATGCAAGTGGGACTGAGCCTGCGGCAACCCAAAGCCACAGGTCCCAAGGAGAAGGTAGACTGGAAGGCATTCTCCTCACAAATTTTGTGCCACTCTCTGAAGAGTTTGTACATTCTCCCTTTGACTATGTGGGTTTCCTCTGAGTGCTCTGGTCTTTTTCCTCCCACATTTCAAAGACATATGGGTTAACTGGTCACGTAGTTTTAATAGGGCAGCACAGGTTATTTGTTACTGTGCTGTATCTCTAAATAAAATAAAATCCTGATGTTCTGATCAAATGCAGCCCCCCACTTCCTACACACATACGCACCTATATTCTGCCTTTTGCCAATTTATCCCTCAAAGTGAGGAGTAGAAAAGTTCAGTGACCTGGATTAAAGCATCTCTTCAGTCCACCTATTGGTTGTTCAGTGGAACGTGGTTGAAACTGAGGGATGAACAGTATTGTCTTTTGGGTTTTTCTTCCTTCCCAGTCTTAAATTTCTACTATTTCTTCTAAACATGTTAATGTTCTGGAACAAGATGTGCATCATTTATGTACACAATGAAGCATAATGCTCAAAAGATCATTCAGGTCAGTTTTAGCCTTGGCTGCGAGATGGTAAAGGAGCAACAAGAAGGAGGAGTTGTCTTGACTTGTTCTTTGGTTTTAGCTGGTGGCTAGTCTGAGAGCAGAATTACAGAATCCTGGGAGCTGATGAAGCATATCTGATTGAGAGAGTTAATTGCACAATCCATTAAATGGAGAGGGCCACTGGCTTAACAAGGGACTAACCCAAACTGACATTCTGAAATGTATTTTTAACCTCTACTTCACAGTAGGTAATATTGACCACTATGACATTATAAACTTTATTGCCTGTAGCAGTTTCTATTGACTATTTGTGGTAAATCATGAAGTTGATTCCTGGCACATTGTGCCTTCAGCTATATGCTGTATCTTACACAGTGATCTTGTTCTTTCTGCAGTCGAGGACTCCAGCTCTTGTTTTTGAGCACATTGATAACACTGATTTCAAGGTGAGTTTGTAGATTTATGTGTATGTATAATCAGAGCAGCTCTTGCATTTACTGATGTTACTGTTTGGTTTGCACTTGCGTACAGCTTTACTAACACATGCTGAATTTTCCTCCAATCTCACCCTACCACATTTCCTGCCATCCCTTTTTTCCCCTCTCTTTGTCTAGCAACTGTATCAGATCTTGGTGGATTATGATATCCGGTTCTACATGTATGAGATTCTTAAGGTGAGTTACAAGCCATAAGATTCTTCCAGCTAATCAATTGAATTGTGTTTATTGATTCTGTATTCTAGCTTCTTTCTGCTTTTGTTCCCTTTTAGGTCATCCCTGCTGTGTCAGTGCCCTCCCCACCACCACCACCATTCACAGATGATTCTTTGGCAGGAACTAATTCTATACAGAGACTGGCGTGGGCCCCAGGCTCCTCCCACACCAATGTTTGCATCACTTGGTGGGTGTCCAGCTAGTGATTGACATTCAAGTGGTGGCAAGCCCCTCACTTCTGGATAAAGCAATATGAGCTTCATCTGGTCTGGTTGAGAGCAAACGCTTCTCTTCCCTTCCCTCTGCCAATGTAGGAATGTGGTGCTTTCTTCCCACTGTTGAAAGCATGCACTGATGAATCACAGGGCAAAATGGAAACGATAGAAATGCTAATGATACATTGTCTCTCATTTTAACACTAACATGTCCAACAACAAAACTGAAATTAAGTTCCTTCTGTTAGGTTATATTTGATTATAGTGAAGTTCAAGGGAATTTATGTTGTGAATAGCATTAGTTTGACAGGTCACAGCAATCCCCAGATATTGATTTTTTTGTTGTTGTTGTTTGCTTCCTGTAGTACTTCTAGGTAATTGTGGTAATTGGAAGCCAGTTATTCCATTCTGAAGATTGGTTGCTCTGGAACAGCTGGTAACCAGCTTGAGACATGAAGCATGTTGTCCACATTACATTGTGGTAGCAGAATGGGAGGGTGCAAAACACAGGCATGAACTTGTACTACTCATTGCTTAATACTTTTGTTCTTATAGGCCTTGGACTACTGCCACAGTATGGGCATTATGCACAGGGACGTGAAGCCGCATAATGTGATGATCGACCATACCCAGAGAAAGGTATGAGAATGACTGCAGGTTAGGTTGCTTCAGCAGTTTTATTGGGGTTAGTGGGCAGACCGCAGCATAATAAAGGAAACCTGCAAGTACTACTACTAAATGCTGCCTTGTATGGTAAGTCAATGACTAAATGTGTTGATCAAATTGTATTCAGTATGGTCCTTTGTAATGTGTTGCACTAAGCTGTTGTCAGAAAGTTTATACAAGGCTTCAGGTGAAGCATCTATTGAAGTGAATCAAATTTTTTAAACCTGGGACACTGAAACGTGCATACCTCATAAGTACATGCTTGTGCGGGTCTTGTATTTTATGATGGCATTTCAACTTATGTTTACTCTTGGTTAATTTTTTGTATCAACAAATTGAAAATCATGCTTGTTTCCAGTGATACTACTGAGGAAATTCCCTTTTAATGTTAGTAACTTGAAAATGTGCTGTTGTTTCCAGTGTTGGAGCTCCGAACTGATCATGTGGGAGACAAAATTTGGTTATTATTTGGTAGGAAGTTGTAATACTACTGACTATTTGATATAACAAAATGGTGTCAAGAGGAATATGCCCTTCAGCTCAATGTCTGTGCAGACCATGACACTGAATTAACTATCCCATGTACCTGTACATGATCCATTCCTTGCACACTAACTGCCCTCAAATATCAGTATCCTATCTGCTCCTCTTTCTCTCTACTTGCCATCCTCCCACCCCTGGACAGGCAGTAGTTCTGCATTGTAGCCATTTGCTATTCTGTATTTAAATAAATCTCACTGTTCACTTATCCTTAAACCCCTCCCTATTACCTTAAATTTATGCCCTCTAGAATTTAACATTTCCATTAATACCTCTCATAATTTTATAAACTTCTATTTGGTTAATCCTCTTTTTCTTTTTAAATCTTTTTATTGAATAAGTATACAAAAAGGTAAGCCATATAGGCACTAATACACTGTTAGGGTTATTCCTCAACTTCCATTCCAGAGAAAACAAACCAAATTTATCCCACCTCTCATTATAATCAATAACTCTAATTCAGTCAACATTCTGGTGAGATTGGATTCCTTGCATCTGCCTTCCTCTCACCATTTGAAGGCCCCCAGAATTTTTCATTCTCAATTCTGCCCAGATTCTGTACTTGCATTTCTCCCTCTTCCTTCTAACAATACTGGGCCTTCCTCAATCGATACTTCACCTTTTAGTTCCCTTCAGATGCTTCAGGCACAATAGAGAACGATGTAAAATAGGTGTGGGAGTAGTATGGGGAGACTGTCACAGCAGTATTTAGAGAAGGTGTTCTGTAGAAGGTCATCCAGTGAAGCAGTATGGGTTAAGCTTGGAAGCAAGAAAAATGTAGTCATGGGATGATACTATATACTCTCAATAGTCAGTGGGAGACAGGGGAGCAGGAATGTAAAGATTCTTATGATTATAAATATAGCATAGTAGATTCTTCAAATTTTTCTTTGCGGTTGATATGTAGACATGATCCTTCCTATTTTTGGCTATGCTCAATCTATGAAATGTAAACCTATTCCATTCCTGTTGAAAAGTCAGTTAATTAGTCAATTCATTTCCAAAGAGGAATTGTGATATCAATATTGTGGCTCATTTTGGAAACAGTTTGGGCTGAGTCTGAGTTCTGTTGTGCACATTGTTGTGGAAACCTGTATGTGTTTAAAAAGTATGCTGGCTCCATCTAGTGTTTGATTTAAGTGTTTTGTTTTTGATGAAGGGTCTCAGCCCCAAAACATTAACTGTTATTCATTTCCCTAGATGCTGACTAACCTGCTGAGTTCCTCCAACATTTTGTGTGCATTGATTTGAATTTTCAGCATCTGCGGAATTTTTCTTGTTTTTGTTTTGTTTCTGTCCATTTTTGTCTTTTCTTGAAGAATGCCAGTGGAAGGTGAATGGACAAGCTACAGCAATTCGTGTAGCTCCAGCACGTCACATGATATTTGACTGACTATCCCAATTTATTTTACAGCTTCGGTTAATTGACTGGGGGCTGGCTGAGTTCTATCATCCTGAGCAGGAATACAATGTTAGAGTGGCCTCCAGATATTTCAAAGGTCCCGAGCTGCTAGTTGACTACCAGGTACAACTAGAAACAGTGAATCCTGGATTATGCTTTATTAAGATTGTAATGTCCTGCTGGAGCGGAGGGCCATAGTTCAATGTCTCTCTTGCTGCACTTTGGTTCCCATTTTCTCCTCTTGCCTCCCCATTCTGTGTCACTCTCATTCTTCATGAAAGTACCAAGGTTCCCTTCCCCAGCCCCCTATTCCCTTCTATATCCAAGCTATTTTGAGAGCAATCCCAATTACTCTTCTTTTGGCTTTCTTGACAGTGGCTTCTTTCCAACCTTAACTTGCCATGTTTAGTTACTTGGAATGCAAACTCTATTTCATAGTCTGATCCTTTTTATGCATTTCTTAAATGAAAACCACAAATTCCATTTAAAACAAATCCTGCATGTTTTTTCATATTTTTTTTGTTGTGTGGTAAAAGTTGAGTTATTACCTGACTAGAAGTTTGAACATTGCCATCCTAAGGCAAATTGTCAAAGGGCCAATTAGTAACATGTTAATTGGAATGCTTAACTTGAAACATTTGAGAGTGAATGAATAGAAAGGGGTGGACTTTATTATAGTTGTTTGTTTCTGTATTGTCTTATTGGTGAAATAAGATAATTTAAGGAATAAAATGACATATAGGGGATATTATAAATGCATTTGTTTTAATTTGATTACAATATCAAGTCAAAGTAAATGGTCATATGCACAGGTGCAGTGAAAAGTTTGCATGTAGCAGCATTATGTCAGATAAACAGCATTCACAAAACATAAATTAAACACATTGTACACAATTTTAACAAAGAAAAAACATTAATTAAAGCAAAAAAAAAAAGTCCAATACAGTCCTGAAAAAGGATCTCAGGCCAAAATGCTGACTGTTTATTCATTTCCATAGATATTGCCGGACCTGCTGAGTTCCTCCAGCATTTTGTGTGTTTTGCTCTGGATTTTCTGCATCTGCAGACCCATATTTATAAAATCCAATACAATGCAGGCTGATCAAAGCTGTCAGAGTGTTGCAGTACTGTAATGTTTAGGGTTGGGCTAATTGGTTCAGTAACTGAATGGCTATTCTTGAACTGATAGTGTGGAACTTAAGGCTTCTGTACCAGCTGCAAGATGGTGGCAAGGTTTGATAAGTGGTGCTGCCTTTAGGTAGCACCTTGTGTAGCTCTACTGATGGGAACCATATATTGGGCTATGTCCGCTACTCTCTGCAGCCTCTTGCATTCCTCATATTTCCATACTAAACCGTGATGTAACCAGTCAGGATACTTTCAATGTCTGTAAAAGTTTGAGAGTGTTCAGTAACCTGCCAAACCTCCTAGGAAGTAAAGATGCTGGCCTGCCTGCCTTTGTGATTGCATCTATTGATGGGCCCAGGACAGATCATCTGATATGTTAATACTCAGGGATCTAAAGCTGCTGATTCTTCCACTGCTGAGGTAGAGTAATCCAGCATGGAAACAGGTCCTTCAGCCTCCTCATTCTTGTTAACTAAGGTGCTCACCTGTTTGCCTGTGTTTGGCCCATGTCCATGTGTTTATCCATATGTACCTGCCTGTTCCATATCTGCACCATCCTGTGTGAGGATGTTGCCCCTTAGATCCCTTTTAAATCATTTACAACTCGTCATAAACTTGTGCTCTCTAGGTTTTTGTTCCTTTTCCATGGGGAAAAGAGACTGCATTTGCTCTGTCCTTTGAGATTTAATTCATCTGTTACTCTTTGGTAAATTGGTTTATTATCACATGTACAGAGGTGCAGTAAAAATCTTGTCTTGCATACCATTCATACAAATCGATTTATTGTATATGTAAGTCTTTAATTGAAACTTGTGGGTGAACCTTGCCATAATTGGACTCAACCTCAGTCAAAAATCTCTGGGCAATGTAAACGCAAGTCATGCCAGATACTATGGTTTTTAATTCAATTTTTGTTTTGCCTAACCAGTACCCTAATCTGCCTTTTATTTTTTTTCAGATGTATGATTACAGCCTTGACATGTGGAGTTTGGGGTGTATGTTGGCCAGTATGATATTTCGTAAGGAGCCATTCTTTCATGGACATGATAACTATGACCAGGTAGGCTTTTGATGCTGAAAGCAGAAAACACAAACATTTGACAAGTTGGGCAGCATCTGTGGAAAGAGAATTGTTACTGTCTCATGTAAATGATTTTCATTAGGATCAGAAAAATTAGAAATGAAACGCGTGTTAATTTCCAGGGAATCTCAAGGGTTGCAGCTAACAAGGGGAATGTCTCAAGCTGTTGAGACTGGAGGACAAATACTGTTGGTGTCGGCTAAGAGCATGGGGAAGGTGTTCAATAGCTCAACGCTCCCTGCCAGAAAGTGACTGGCTGGAAATCGTCTCATATTTAAAACAGATGCCATGCTAAGATTTGCTGTTTGCTTTGGATCTTAATGTAGATTGCTCATTTCACTGAATCAATTTTCAGTCACATCAGGTAGCATCTGTCAAGTGCAGCTTGTTGATTTTAATTCAATGTCACCATTAGGACATTGTTTCACATTTATTTTTAACAATGTAACTGCTTAATTTTTCCTTAAACAGGATTGCATAAGGTTTTGCATTCTCTTAAGAATCAAACTCTGTTGCCCCAAACTCCCAGGGTTTACTTTCCCATTATTCACAAGACTGCAATTCAGTGAGAATTGTCAAAATCCTTTGCAAAATGAGTTTCTTCACTGTTGGAAAACTTCATTTTTTGACCTGATCTATCTAAAGCACTTCAGCAGAGACCCACTATTGTGGAACCCTAACTTGTGTAATCTCAGCTGACACTTGCCTTGAACATCCTCCATTGTTGCTTCAAACTTCAATTTGCCCTAGGTTTTGCAAGTAGTGAAACATTTAATCTTGCTTTGTATTCCAATCAAAATCTTGTGGTTTCAAAGAAATTCCTCGATTGTAAGACAATAGTTGGTGTGTACAACTTGGAAACAGTAATGGTCACCATGGTATCAAGTCGAACATTACAAGTAGTTTTAGTTCCTTCAAAACTAATAACTAATGTGGAACTAGGTGGCACACTTGTCAATCTAACATGCTGATATTCTGAATATTTCTGCATTAAACAAGTGTTTGGAGGTAACCCTGCTTAAAATATAGTAAACAAAGAATCAGATTTAATATCACTGGCATATGTTGTGAAATTTGTTGCTTTGTGGCAGTGGTACAATGCAATACATAATGATAGAAAAAAGCCAGTAAATATATATAAAATAGTTAAATAAATAGTGCAAAAATAGAAAAAGTAATGAGGTGGAGTTCATGGGTTCGATGTCCGTTCAGAAATCGGATAGCAGAGGCGAAGAAGCTATTCCTGATTCGTTTATTGTGTACCTTCAGGTTTCTGTACCTTCCTCTTGATGATAGCTATGAGAGCAGGGCATGAGCTGAGTGACTGGGGGGGAGGGGGGGAGGGGGAATGCCGCCTTTTTGAAGCATCGCTCCTTGGAGATGTCCTGTATACTACAGAAAATGGAACATTTTCTTAAAATGGGGAGAAAGCTGATAGGCGTTCCTGATGTATCTTCCCTTGAGGGAGAATATATTCATTTGGTTGCTCTCCAAATGAAAGTGACTAAGGATAGGAAGTTTTCTTCTTATATCAAGTACCAACTCTGGATGATGGCATTTGTATGCAAATCAGATAACCCAGATCTTAAGTTATTTTCAAAAGTATGCCTCATCAACAGTTATAAAAGTGAATGTAGGTGGCCATTGTCTCTTCAGAGATCTTTCATTAAAAATCAATGAATGGATCACGTTATTCTGCTGTCATTGAGTGCACGTTAAGATACTTTTGACTTTTCTTCCTTCCAGCTTGTTCGCATTGCCAAGGTTTTAGGAACTGATGAATTGTTTGACTACCTCAAGAAATACCACATCGAACTGGACCCTCGGTTTAATGATACTCTTGGCCAGTGAGTTGAATAATTGAGTAAAATAAATCTGAGATTATTTCTTCAGTGTTGATTATTAAGTATACACTTGTTTTTGCAGGGATGGAAAAGAACTAGAAAGTTAATTTCAGAAACTTGATTTACCTTTGGTTTAAGATGATGTAGGTATTGAGCAAGAGACTGGAACCAGAAATGAGTTCTGCAGTCCAGATGGGGATAAAGAATAAATGGATGGATCTGATGTGTGATATGATTCTCAATGAGAATATGCTTTAAAGAGGAAAATAAATGGATTTATTTTGAGGCTATTTACATTTTGTATAAGCTACATGTTAAAATGCTCATTATTTGACATTTTCTTAGCTGTATCCAGAACACATTCATGTGGCATATTCACTTTTAAAGAAGCATTTGCTGTTCCTTAGGCATTCTCGAAAGCGTTGGGAGCAGTTTATTCACAGTGAGAATCGGCACCTGGTTAGTCCAGAAGCCTTGGATTTATTGGATAAACTACTTCGTTATGATCATCAGCAGAGACTCACAGCTAAAGAAGCAATGGAACATCCATACTTCTGTAAGTACAAGAATAATTATAACTAGCACTACGGAAATTCTCAAAGCTGGGCGCTGCGACTTTATTCAAAATTTCTGTACTCAGTATGCCACAGGCTATTTGCTGGAAGTAGTATTTCTATATATTGTAATCTGGTAGTATTACAACTTCACACAACTTAATAAAATTGGGAGGGGGGCACATTGACACTCTTTCTGTACTTCACCCCCATCTCTTGCTGAATGGAGTTTTTATTGCTGGTGTTGTGGTAAAAGGTTATTATCAATGATGAGTGTTCCTCCCCCTCACTTCTCATATATCCATGTAGCCAGATAATTAAATTTATACCGTATCCTATCTGAGAAGTGCCAGAATAGAAATTGGAAATGCTATCAAAGATGTAGAACTGAGGTGGAAAATTGCCTCCTTCCAGCATTCTGGAAGCAGGTTATTTGGCGCCTCATGCCTGTGCTTCCATTCATTCACATCTTTTATCTCGGTGCCACATGCCTGTACTGACACTTGTGTCCCTTGATTCCTCTAATTTAACAAAATATATGAATTTCTATCTTGGATATACTTGGTAATTAAACCTTCATACTTTTCTTGAACAAAGATTCACCACCTTTTGAAATTTTATTTTTGTCTCAGTCCTCCATAGTGAACCCATTAATGACTGTGATCCATGGTTCTGGACAACAGAGCCAGTGCAATATCATACATTGACCTAGGTACTTGTATGATTGAGAAGGGTATCATCACATTCTTTCAAGTTCAAGTGGATTGTAAACACAGGCTAGTTAATCTGTCTGGACAAACCTCTCATCTCTAGAATGTGTCAGGTGAAGCTTTTGTGCAGTCCCTCTGTAGCAATTTATCCTTCCTTAGACAGTCCAAATTCATGTGCAATATTTCCAGCTGTCAACTCACTGGGCCCTATTTTGTCATATTTAAAGATAGTTCTGAATCACAAGATGTCATTTCCATTGCATTTACAACAAACAAAACCAACTCCTAATGAATACCTTGCAGCTCTTGAACAATATCGACAAAAAGAATAGTAGCTATCAAAAGCTTGCCTGCAAAGTTGGAGAAGGAGGTTAACATTTTCTGGATTTTTTTACTGCTTTTGCATCTGATTGCACAACTACAAATGCAGTCAATAGGTTTTCAGAGAAAAGACTACAATCGGAGTACCATTGATAGCGTTCTGGAACTGAGTAGTTAGAGACTGGGTGCAAACATCATTTTCTGTGAGGATTATAAAATTGAGGCAGTTTGGCCAACAAGCATAGGGTGATGGTTAAACAGACTTGGTGTACTTTTTTAGGATATGCAGCAGTTTTGGATGTCGTATTTATAGAGATAAAATTATCAAGTTTGGAGGAAACACGGGTGTACCATCCTGCTATCTCTTTTGATGTAATGCAAGATTTTAGATTGCTGTAATTCAACAATAGAGATTTGGTGCATATGCACAATGCCGTCTCAGTAACTAGACTCTTTGAGTCTGCTGAATTTTGGGATGCAATGGTCAGTTTGGTACTTGACTCGTTAGCCTTAAGTTATTTGACTTTTTTTTGCACTCCACTGCAGATCCAATTCTGAAGGAACATTCGGATGGTGCTCGGAATAACAACTCGCATGTGCCTGGTGTTTCTGCAGCTGTGCGGTGAATCCTGGTGTCTGCAGAGTTCATTTTGCAAGATGGAGTTTCGGATTTACAGGGGAGACATTGGACAAACAAGGAGCTAACACAGTCTGGAAATGTGAACTTGTGACTGCAGCAACACAGGTGACCATGGCTTACCCTAAACCCAGTGGCAGCACTGTACTACATCCATTTATTTTAGATTTCCATTTATGTTCGGAGAGAATTACAACTTACTAGATTTTGGTTCTAAAATTACAATGTTTTTGTATATTTATATATTATTTTTTGTATTGTAATAAAATACCTAGAATGTGTTCCATTATCAGATTTTCTTGTTGTCCTTTTTCCTGTCTGTCTATAAAATCAATTTTGCCAAATGCATTTAATATTTCTAAAGGTAAGGTAGAATAAGTTTATACTGCTCACAACAGTTCATCAGTTGGGGACACTTGGTGACTTGGGTTTGAAACAAAAAGAAAATTATTTTCAAGAGATCCTCTCTCAAATGTCAGATCTCTTGCAAATTTGAGTTTGTGTTTTTAGGAAGTAAACTGATCAGCAAAGATCCTGAAGTGCCACTTGGCTGTCATCCGAAAGTCGAGGTTCTCCAATTGTCCCTCATTGGATGCCGGAGTAATGTGTACGTAATCGAGGCAGACCTGAATGAAAGTAAAAGAGAATGTTGTCCAAGGGGATGTTTAGTGCCGTCATAAATCCTGTTCTGGCAGCAGCACGTGAATAAATGTACCTCTGTGTCATAGTTTTGGTTGATTGGAATGGAACCATTAGCTACAGGGGGTGTATCTTACTGCCAATCTGTGTCCTGAAGTAACGCTAACTGGTGGTTTTTATTCAGTCTTTCCCTGTTGGCTTCAGAAATGTCAGGTTTACCAAAGTGCACGTGAGGAAATAAAGGGTTGTGCAGGTACGAAGGTCACAAAAAAAAATAGTTTAGGGTTCTGCCCCATAAGATTTTGTTGAGACAATCTGTTAAATGCTGTACAAAAAAAATGTAAGCAGTTGTTGAATGGGTGGGTGGTCAATTTAGTGCAGCAAAGGAGCTGAAGACTTGAGGTGGAAGGAGGAGAGGCTAGTCACAAAAACACTTCTTTGATATATGGGTATATTCTGTAGATGGGAATAATGTAACTTGAAAATATACAGATGCAATGCATATACTTAGTGTCTAGAGAAAATGTATGTGAAGTTCAAAAGAGAGCATGAGAATGTTTTCAAAATGTACACTTAATTATAGTAGCATGGTAAACTGTTAAAACTTGCTAAGACCGAATACAAAGCACTGTGTAAGCTTGTGTACAGTCCAATCAATCAAGTTACATTGTACATATTTAAAACTGGCAGACAATTTTAATATTTACAAAGGAAATTGGGAAGGTTTCTGCTAAGCAAAATTATTTTGCATGTTGAATTAATTTTCTTTAACTGCATGGTGGTGTGACTTTTCCAAATTTTGTTTAACAGATTATTTAACAACAGTCCCAGTTGGAATAGATTTACTGCTTTAGAGGCTGCAGAAAATCACTCAACAGTAATGGAACTTGACTGCTGGTGCAAACCTTGTGTTGTCATTCTGAAGGTGGTGCCTCAGAAGTATCTTTGGGTTTTGTCCAAATTGTCTGAGCAAATGATCCTTTTCCCTGAGCCCATCTGCTACAAGGTAGTGCATGGAGTAGAGCAAAAATGCGCTTCATTTTAAGTATGTACCAGTTGACTGAGTTTGTGTGGGGTTGGTACAATGATGTGATGTTCCAGATTATGGCAGCTGCCATCCCGAAATCCAGATTAACAAAATCAGTAAGATGTGGGATTCATTGGCATTTATACACAAGTGTTTGGATTATAAAACTACTGTAAGCTTTTTAAGTTCAGAATAAAAAAAACTGAGCAATGTAAATATTCTACAGTTCCTTTATCAATGATGACCACAACTAGTGTGTTTTTTGCATTTGACCTCCCAAATTTGGGAATGGCTTTTAAAGAGTTGAGGGTCCAAGTGAAACTGACACTTCAGAAGCACCAGTACTTGCCTGATGATAGACAATAGGTACAGGAGTAGGCCATTCGGCCCTTCGAGCCTGATACAATAATAAAATGCTTATTATGCTTAATGCAATGTAAATCATTCCTAACATTTTAAACAGTGGCCTTGCGCCAAAGGGAAATTATTTTTGTAGGGTTTTAATGCCAGAAATACAAGTGGGAAGAGAAACACAATGGTGCAACAAGCGTGAGGGGCTGAATAATTCGCTGCTTCTGTTCTTCCTGTTTATAATAATGCTTAAAATTAAGCTTATTTTTACATTTTAGACAATGAAACTGCCAGGTTTTTGCTTTCAGTTACTACACAATTTTATAGCATGCAAAGTAACTCCCTGCTCTTCAACTTTGTGCTCAACATTTTGTTTTGTAACTTAAAAAATAAACCAAATCAATCTAATTTTCTGAGGCCAGGAATGTGTTGGAGTACAGAAAGGAGATAGTGAGCCTAGTGACACAGTGTCATGACAACAACCTTTCCCCCATTGTCAACAAAAGACCTGGTCGCTAACTTAATGGATTCTGACCTAATTCATTACAGATATGCTAATATCCCATACCTCTCTAAGAAAATGTTCGCTGACTTAAAGTGCGTGGTTATGAAAACCTCCTTGCTCCTGTAAATCCTCTCTTGCTAACTGTTACAACCTCAATTTAAATTCCTCCTTTATTTAGAGATGCCGTACAGAACAAGCCCTTCCGGTACAATGCAGCGCCCTGCAACCCACTTATTTAATACTACCCTAAACCCAGAACAATTTACAATGACTGGTTACCTACAATGATTAATTACCTTACTAATCTGTATGCCTTTGGACTGTGGGACTAAACTGGAGCACCTGGAGGAAACCCATATGTCCACGGGTAGAATGTACAAACTCATTTTAGACAGTGCTGGCATTGAACTCCAAACTCAGCAGCGCCCCGCGTTGTAATGGCTTCGTGCTAACTGCTACGCTACAGTAGTGCCCTGTCATTAAATTAATGAATTTTGAAACTGTTCATGACTTCAATGGAACAATGGTATTGCAAATGTAAATTTCTCATGGGGCTCAACTGCAGATTTTATTCCTCTTTTAGTGTATTATATGTTTTCATTTCTAGGTCTGAGTCACAATCTGTATATAATATGGAAATGAATACTGACTGACATGCTTTACTACATAAGCTTGGAGGTCACATGAAGCAGAATACAAAGCTGCATTTACAGAAGATTTCGTGGGATAATTGAGCTGCTGGCTTCTGAAGCACAAACATACAGGAGCAAACTGAGTAAACAAGTTGAACCTAGTATGTCCAGTCGATGAGAAACTGAGGATTACATATAGCATGAAAGAAGGTAACCTGTCTCAGTGACCGTCGTCCAGTAGCAGTTACATCCACTGAAGTGTTTTGAGTAGTTAGTGATGAAGCATATCAACTCCTGCCTGAGATTGGATCTGCTCCAATTTGCCTACATGCACAACAGATCCACAGCAGATGCTATTTCATTGGCTTTTTACTCAACCCTAGAACGTCTGGACAGCAAAGATCTTCATAATAATCATAATATCTTCATAATCAGCATGCTCTTCATAAACTACAGCTCAGCATTCAATGCTAGCATTCCCTCAAAACTAATCAATATGCTTCAGTGCCTTGGCCTCTACCTCCTTGTGCAATTGAATCCTTGACTTCCTCACCTTCAGACCCCATTCAGTTTGGATTGGCAGCAATATCTCCAACAGTGTAGATGATAACCAGCGCACCAGTCATGAGTTGGAGAGCTACGAAAGAGGAGGCAGCAAACCGGTCCGGGAGCTAAGTTTAAAAGGGGGAAGCTTTGCAGGAACTTAGCTATAACCGGCACACCAATCGTGTGTTGGAGAACAGGGAAGGTTCAGGGATACAAGCAAGACACTGCCTAGTGGAGCGGTCTGAGTCAGAGTGGTAGGGCTTTGGCAAGGTAAGTGGACTTCGTTTTTTCCTTGCATTTTTTGAGGAATAGAGAGCATGTCCGCAGTACTCTGCTCTGGGTGTCAGATGTGGGAGTCCTGGGAAACTTCCAATCTCCCAGATGGCCACATCTGCGTCAAGTGCACAGACATGCAGGTCCTGAGAGAGCATGTTAAGGATTCTGGAGCTGTGGCTTAATGACCTACAGTTTTTTTAGGGAAAGTGAGCAGGAGATGGATAGAAGGTACAGGGAATTAGTCACCCTGAGACTGCAGGAATTAGACAAGTGGGTGACCGTCAGGGAAGGGAAGATTTCAGATAGTGGAGAGCACCCCTGTAGCCAGATTTAGCCCCCTGCCTTACCCGACTCTCTTTACAATGGGTCTGTGCTCAGTCCCCTGCTCTACTATCGTTACAATGGATCTGTGCTCAGCCCCCTGCTCTACTCTACTCTCGTTACAATGCGTATGTACTCAGCCCCCGCTCTACTCTCGTTACAATGGGCCTGTGCTCAGCCCACTGCTCAACTCTAATCTCGTTACAATGGATCTCTGCTCAGCCCCCTGCTCTACTCTCTTTACAATGGGTCTGTGCTCAGCCCCTGCTCTACTCTTGTTACAATGGATCTGTTCTCAGCCCCCTGCTCTACTCTCGTTACAATGGGTCTCTGCTCAGCCCCCTGCTCTACTCTCATTACAATGGGTCTGTGCTCAGCCCCCGGCTCTACTCTACTCTCGTTACAATGGGTCTGTGCTCAGCCCCCTACTCTACTCTCGTTACCATGGGTCTGTGCTCATACCCTGCTCTCCTCTAGTTACAATGGGTCTGTGCTCAGCCTCCTGCTCTACTCTCTTTACAGTGGGTCTGTGCTCAGCCCCCTGCCCTACTCTCGTTACAATGGGTCTGTGCTCAGCCCCCTGCTCTGCTCTACTCTCGTTACAATGGGTCTGTGCTCAGCCCCCTGCTCTACTCTCGTTACAATGGGTCTGTGCTGAGCCCCCTACTCTACTCCCGTTATAATGGTCTGTGCTCAGCCCCCTGCTCTGCTCTACTCTCGTTACAATGCGTCTGTGCACAGCCCCCTGCTCTACTCTCCCTACAATTGATCTGTGCTCAGCCCCCTGCTCTGCTCTACTTTCGTTACAATTGGTCTGTGCTCAGCCCCCTGGTCTGCTCTCGTTACAATGAGTCTGTGCTTAGCCCCCTGACTCTACTCTCGTTACAATGGGTCTGTGCTCAGTCCCCTGCTCTACTCTCGTTACGATGGGTCTGTGGTCAGCCCCCTGCTCTACTCTACTCTCGTTACAATGGGTTTGTGCAGAGCCCCCTGCTCTACTCAACTCTCGTAACAATGGGTCTGTGCTCAGCCCCCGCTCTAATCTCGTTGCAATGGGTCTGTGCGCAGCCCCCTGCTCTACTCTCGTTACAATGGATCTGTTATCAGCCCTCTGCTCTACTCCACTCTCGTTACAATGGGTTTGTGCTCAGCCCCCTGCTCTACTCAACTCTCGTAACAATGGGTCTGTGCTCAGCCCCCTGCTCCACTCTCTTCACAATTAGTCTGTGCTCAGCCCCCTGCTGTACTCTACTATCGGTTCGATGGGTCTGTGCTCAGCCCCCTGCTCTACTCAACTCTTATTACAATGCGTCTGTGTTCAGCCCCCTGCCCTACTCTACTCTAGTTACAATTGTCTGTGCTCAGCCCTCTGGTCTACTCTCATTACAATGGGTCTGTGCTCAGCCCGCGCTCTACTCTCGTTGCAATGGGTCTGTGCGCAGCCCCCTGCTCTACTCTCATTACAATAACTCTGTGCTCAGCCCCCTACTCTACTCTCGTTACAATGGGTCTGAGCTCAGCCCCCTGCTCTGCTCTCGTTACAATGGGTCTGTACTCAGCCCCCTGCTGTACTCTCGTTACAATGGGTCTGTGCTCAGCCCACTGCTCAACTCTAATCTCGTTACAATGGATCTCTGCTCAGCCCCCTGCTCTACTCTCTTTACAATGGGTCTGTGCTCAGCCCCCTGCTCTACTCTCGTTACAATGGGTCTGTGCTCAGCCCCCTGCTCCACTCTACTCTTGTTACAATGGATCTGTTCTCAGCCCCCTGCTCTACTCTCGTTACAATGGGTCTGTGCTCAGCCCCCTGCTGTGCTCTACTCTCGTTACAATGGGTCTGTGCTCAGCCCCCTGCTCTACTCTACTCTCGTTACAATGGGTCTGTGCTCAGCTCCCTGCTCTACTCTCGTTACAATTGATCTGTGCGCAGCCCACTGCTCTACCCTCGTTACAATGGATCTGTGCTCAGACCCCTGATCTACTCTCGTTACAATGGGTCTCGGCTCAGTCCCCTGCTCTACTCTCGTTACTACGGGTCTGTGCTCAGCCTCCTGCTCTACTCTCTTTACAGTGGGTCTATGCTCAGCCCCCTGCCCGACTCTCGTTACAATGGGTCTGTGCTCAGCCCCCTGCTCTACTCTCCTTACAATGGGTCTGTGCTCAGCCCCCTGCTCTGCTCTACTTTCGTTACAATGGATCTGTGCTCAGTCCCCTGCTCTACTCTACTCTCGTTACGATGGGTCTGTGGTCAGCCCCCTGCTCTACTCTACTCTCGTAACAATGGGTCTCTGCTCAGCCCCCGCTCTACTCTCGTTGCAATGGGTCTGTGCGCAGCCCCCTGCTCTACTCTCGTTACAATGGATCTGTTATCAGCCCTCTGCTCTACTCCACTCTCGTTACAATAGGTTTGTGCTCAACCCCCTGCTCCACTCAACTCTCGTAACAATGGGTCTGTGCTCAGCCCCCTGCTCCACTCTCTTCACAATTGGTCTGTGCTCAGCCCCCTGCTGTACTCTACTATCGGTTCAATGGGTCTGTGCTCAGCTCCCTGCTCTACTCTCGCTACAATGGGTCTGTGCTCAGCCCCCTGCTCTACTCTTGTTACAATGGATCTGTTCTCAGCCCCCTGCTCTACTCTCGTTACAATGGGTCTCTGCTCAGCCCCCTGCTCTACTCTCGTTACAATGGGTCTGTGCTCAGCCCCCTGCTCTACTCTACTCTTGTTACAATGGATCTGTTCTCAGCCCCCTGCTCTACTCTCGTTAAAGTGGGTCTGTGCTCAGCCCCCGGCTCTACTCTACTCTCGTTACAATGGGTCTGTGCTCAGCCCCCTGCTCTGCTGTACTCTCGTTACAATGCATCTGTGCTCAGCCCCCTACTCTACTCTCGTTACCAAGGGTCTGTGCTCATACCCTGCTCTCCTCTAGTTACAATGGGTCTGTGCTCAGCCTCCTGCTCTACTCCCTTTACAGTGGGTCTGTGCTCAGCCCCCTGCCCTACTCTCATTACAATGGGTCTGTGCTCAGCCCCCTGCTCTGCTCTACTCTCGTTACAATGGGTCTGTGCTCAGCCCCCTACTCTACTCCCGTTATAATGGTCTGTGCTCAGCCCCCTGCTCTGCTCTACTTTCGTTACAATGGGTCTGTGCTCAGCCCCCTTGGTCTGCTCTCGTTACAATGAGTCTGTGCTTCGCCCCCTGACTCTACTCTCGTTACAATGGGTCTGTGCTCAGTCCCCTGCTCTACTCTCGTTACGATGGGTCTGTGGTCAGCCCCCTGCTCTACTCTTGTTACAATGGATCTGTTCTCAGCCCCCTGCTCTACTCTCGTTACAATGGGTCTCTGCTCAGCCCCCTGCTCTACTCTCGTTACAATGGGTCTGTGCTCAGCCCCCTGCTCTACTCTACTCTTGTTACAATGGATCTGTTCTCAGCCCCCTGCTCTACTCTCGTTAAAGTGGGTCTGTGCTCAGCCCCCAGCTCTACTCTACTCTCGTTACAATGGGTCTGTGCTCAGCCCCCTGCTCTGCTGTACTCTCGTTACAATGCATCTGTGCTCAGCCCCCTACTCTACTCTCGTTACCAAGGGTCTGTGCTCATACCCTGCTCTCCTCTAGTTACAATGGGTCTGTGCTCAGCCTCCTGCTCTACTCCCTTTACAGTGGGTCTGTGCTCAGCCCCCTGCCCTACTCTCATTACAATGGGTCTGTGCTCAGCCCCCTGCTATGCTCTACTCTCGTTACAATGGGTCTGTGCTCAGCCCCCTACTCTACTCCCGTTATAATGGTCTGTGCTCAGCCCCCTGCTCTGCTCTACTTTCGTTACAATGGGTCTGTGCTCAGCCCCCTTGGTCTGCTCTCGTTACAATGAGTCTGTGCTTCGCCCCCTGACTCTACTCTCGTTACAATGGGTCTGTGCTCAGTCCCCTGCTCTACTCTCGTTACGATGGGTCTGTGGTCAGCCCCCTGCTCTACTCTACTCTCGTTACAATGGGTTTGTGCTCAGACCCTGCTCTACTCAACTCTCGTAACAATGGGTCTGTGCTCAGCCCCCGCTCTACTCTCGTTGCAATGGGTCTGTGCGCAGCCCCCTGCTCTACTCTCGTTACAATGGATCTGTACTCAGCCCCCTGCTGTACTCTACTATCGGTTCAATGGGTCTGTGCTCAGCTCCCTGCTCCACTCTCGTTACAATGGGTCTGTGCTCAGCCCCCTGCTCTGCTCTACTCTCGTTACAATGGGTCTGTGTTCAGCCCCCTGCCCTACTCTACTCTCGTTACAATGGGTCTGTGCTGACCCCCTACTCTACTCCCGTTATAATGGTCTGTGCTCAGCCCCCTGCTCTGCTCTACTCTCGTTACAATGCGTCTGTGCACAGCCCCCTGCTCTACTCTCCCTACAATTGATCTGCGCTCAGCCCCCTGCTCTGCTCTACTTTCGTTACAATGGGTCTGTGCTCAGCCCCCTGGTCTGCTCTCGTTGCAATGAGTCTGTGCTTCGCCCCCTGACTCTACTCTCGTTACAATGGGTCTGTGCTCAGTCCCCTGCTCTACTCTCGTTACGATGGGTCTGTGGTCAGCCCCCTGCTCTACTCTACTCTCGTTACAATGGGTTTGTGCTCAGCCCCCTGCTCTACTCAACTCTTATTACAATGCGTCTGTGTTCAGCCCCCTGCCCAACTCTACTCTCATTACAATTGTCTGTGCTCAGCCCTCTGGTCTACTCTCATTGCAATGGGTCTGTGCTCAGCCCCCTGCTCTACTCTCGTTACAATGGGTCTGTGCTGAGCCCCCTACTCTACTCCCGTTATAATGGTCTGTGCTCAGCCCCCTGCTCTGCTCTACTCTCGTTACAATGCGTCTGTGCACAGCCCCCTGCTCTACTCTCCCTACAATTGATCTGTCCTCAGCCCCCTGCTCTGCTCTACTTTCGTTACAATGGGTCTGTGCTCAGCCCCCTCGTCTGCTCTCGTTACAATGAGTCTGTGCTTAGCCCCTGACTCTACTCTCGTTACAATGGGTCTGTGCTCAGTCCCCTGCTCTACTCTCGTTAGGATGGGTCTGTGGTCAGCCCCCTGCTCTACTCTACTCTCGTTACAATGGGTTTGTGCAGAGCCCCCTGCTCTACTCAACTCTCGTAACAATGGGTCTGTGCTCAGTCCCCGCTCTAATCTCGTTGCAATGGGTCTGTGCGCAGCCCCCTGCTCTACTCTCATTACAATGGATCTGTTATCAGCCCTCTGCTCTACTCCACTCTCGTTACAATGGGTTTGTGCTCAGCCCCCTGCTCTACTCAACTCTCGTAACAATGGGTCTGTGCTCAGCCCCCTGCTCCACTCTCTTCACAATTAGTCTGTGCTCAGCCCCCTGCTGTACTCTACTATCGGTTCAATGGGTCTGTGCTCAGCCCCCTGCTCTACTCAACTCTTATTACAATGCGTCTGTGTTCAGCCCCCTGCCCTACTCTACTCTCGTTACAATTGTCTGTGCTCAGCCCTCTGGTCTACTCTCATTACAATGGGTCTGTGCTCAGCCCGCGCTCTACTCTCGTTGCAATGGGTCTGTGCGCAGCCCCCTGCTCTACTCTCATTACAATAACTCTGTGCTCAGCCCCCTACTCTACTCTCGTTACAATGGGTCTGTGCTCAGCCCCCTGCTCTGCTCTCGTTACAATGGGTCTGTACTCAGCCCCCTGCTGTACTCTCGTTACAATGGGTCTGTGCTCAGCCCACTGCTCAACTCTAATCTCGTTACAATGGATCTCTGCTCAGCCCCCTGCTCTACTCTCTTAACAATGGGTCTGTGCTCAGCCCCCTGCTCCACTCTCGTTACAATGGGTCTGTGCTCAGCCCCCTGCTCCACTCTACTCTTGTTACAATGCATCTGTGCTCAGCCCCCGACTCTACTCTTGTTACCATGGGTCTGTGCTCATACCCTGCTCTACTCTACTCTCGTTACAATGGATCTGTGCTCAGCTCCCTGCTCTACTCTCGTTACAATTGATCTGTGCGCAGCCCACTGCTCTACCCTCGTTACAATGGATCTGTGCTCAGACCCCTGATCTACTCTCGTTACAATGGGTCTCGGCTCAGTCCCCTGCTCTGCTCTCGTTACTACGGGTCTGTGCTCAGCCTCCTGCTCTACTCTCTTTACAGTGGGTCTATGCTCAGCCCCCTGCCCGACTCTCGTTACAATGGGTCTGTGCTCAGCCCCCTGCTATACTCTACTCTCGTTACAATGGGTCTGTGCTCACCCCCCTGCTCTACTCTCCTTACAATGGGTCTGTGCTCAGCCCCCTGCTCTGCTCTACTTTCGTTACAATGGGTCTGTGCTCAGCCCCCTGCTCTACTCTACTCTTGTTACAATGGATCTGTTCTCAGCCCCCTGCTCTACTCTCGTTAAAGTGGGTCTGTGCTCAGCCCCCGGCTCTACTCTACTCTCGTTACAATGGGTCTGTGCTCAGCCCCCTGCTCTGCTGTACTCTCGTTACAATGCATCTGTGCTCAGCCCCCTACTCTACTCTCGTTACCAAGGGTCTGTGCTCATACCCTGCTCTCCTCTAGTTACAATGGGTCTGTGCTCAGCCTCCTGCTCTACTCCCTTTACAGTGGGTCTGTGCTCAGCCCCCTGCCCTACTCTCATTACAATGGGTCTGTGCTCAGCCCCCTGCTCTGCTCTACTCTCGTTACAATGGGTCTGTGCTCAGCCCCCTACTCTACTCCCGTTATAATGGTCTGTGCTCAGCCCCCTGCTCTGCTCTACTTTCGTTACAATGGGTCTGTGCTCAGCCCCCTTGGTCTGCTCTCGTTACAATGAGTCTGTGCTTCGCCCCCTGACTCTACTCTCGTTACAATGGGTCTGTGCTCAGTCCCCTGCTCTACTCTCGTTACGATGGGTCTGTGGTCAGCCCCCTGCTCTACTCTTGTTACAATGGATCTGTTCTCAGCCCCCTGCTCTACTCTCGTTACAATGGGTCTCTGCTCAGCCCCCTGCTCTACTCTCGTTACAATGGGTCTGTGCTCAGCCCCCTGCTCTACTCTACTCTTGTTACAATGGATCTGTTCTCAGCCCCCTGCTCTACTCTCGTTAAAGTGGGTCTGTGCTCAGCCCCCAGCTCTACTCTACTCTCGTTACAATGGGTCTGTGCTCAGCCCCCTGCTCTGCTGTACTCTCGTTACAATGCATCTGTGCTCAGCCCCCTACTCTACTCTCGTTACCAAGGGTCTGTGCTCATACCCTGCTCTCCTCTAGTTACAATGGGTCTGTGCTCAGCCTCCTGCTCTACTCCCTTTACAGTGGGTCTGTGCTCAGCCCCCTGCCCTACTCTCATTACAATGGGTCTGTGCTCAGCCCCCTGCTATGCTCTACTCTCGTTACAATGGGTCTGTGCTCAGCCCCCTACTCTACTCCCGTTATAATGGTCTGTGCTCAGCCCCCTGCTCTGCTCTACTTTCGTTACAATGGGTCTGTGCTCAGCCCCCTTGGTCTGCTCTCGTTACAATGAGTCTGTGCTTCGCCCCCTGACTCTACTCTCGTTACAATGGGTCTGTGCTCAGTCCCCTGCTCTACTCTCGTTACGATGGGTCTGTGGTCAGCCCCCTGCTCTACTCTACTCTCGTTACAATGGGTTTGTGCTCAGACCCTGCTCTACTCAACTCTCGTAACAATGGGTCTGTGCTCAGCCCCCGCTCTACTCTCGTTGAATGGGTCTGTGCGCAGCCCCCTGCTCTACTCTCGTTACAATGGATCTGTACTCAGCCCCCTGCTGTACTCTACTATCGGTTCAATGGGTCTGTGCTCAGCTCCCTGCTCCACTCTCGTTACAATGGGTCTGTGCTCAGCCCCCTGCTCTGCTCTACTCTCGTTACAATGGGTCTGTGTTCAGCCCCCTGCCCTACTCTACTCTCGTTACAATGGGTCTGTGCTGACCCCCTACTCTACTCCCGTTATAATGGTCTGTGCTCAGCCCCCTGCTCTGCTCTACTCTCGTTACAATGCGTCTGTGCACAGCCCCCTGCTCTACTCTCCCTACAATTGATCTGCGCTCAGCCCCCTGCTCTGCTCTACTTTCGTTACAATGGGTCTGTGCTCAGCCCCCTGGTCTGCTCTCGTTGCAATGAGTCTGTGCTTCGCCCCCTGACTCTACTCTCGTTACAATGGGTCTGTGCTCAGTCCCCTGCTCTACTCTCGTTACGATGGGTCTGTGGTCAGCCCCCTGCTCTACTCTACTCTCGTTACAATGGGTTTGTGCTCAGCCCCCTGCTCTACTCAACTCTTATTACAATGCGTCTGTGTTCAGCCCCCTGCCCAACTCTACTCTCATTACAATTGTCTGTGCTCAGCCCTCTGGTCTACTCTCATTGCAATGGGTCTGTGCTCAGCCCCCTGCTCTACTCTCGTTACAATGGGTCTGTGCTGAGCCCCCTACTCTACTCCCGTTATAATGGTCTGTGCTCAGCCCCCTGCTCTGCTCTACTCTCGTTACAATGCGTCTGTGCACAGCCCCCTGCTCTACTCTCCCTACAATTGATCTGTCCTCAGCCCCCTGCTCTGCTCTACTTTCGTTACAATGGGTCTGTGCTCAGCCCCCTCGTCTGCTCTCGTTACAATGAGTCTGTGCTTAGCCCCTGACTCTACTCTCGTTACAATGGGTCTGTGCTCAGTCCCCTGCTCTACTCTCGTTAGGATGGGTCTGTGGTCAGCCCCCTGCTCTACTCTACTCTCGTTACAATGGGTTTGTGCAGAGCCCCCTGCTCTACTCAACTCTCGTAACAATGGGTCTGTGCTCAGTCCCCGCTCTAATCTCGTTGCAATGGGTCTGTGCGCAGCCCCCTGCTCTACTCTCGTTACAATGGATCTGTTATCAGCCCTCTGCTCTACTCCACTCTCGTTACAATGGGTTTGTGCTCAGCCCCCTGCTCTACTCAACTCTCGTAACAATGGGTCTGTGCTCAGCCCCCTGCTCCACTCTCTTCACAATTAGTCTGTGCTCAGCCCCCTGCTGTACTCTACTATCGGTTCAATGGGTCTGTGCTCAGCCCCCTGCTCTACTCAACTCTTATTACAATGCGTCTGTGTTCAGCCCCCTGCCCTACTCTACTCTCGTTACAATTGTCTGTGCTCAGCCCTCTGGTCTACTCTCATTACAATGGGTCTGTGCTCAGCCCGCGCTCTACTCTCGTTGCAATGGGTCTGTGCGCAGCCCCCTGCTCTACTCTCATTACAATAACTCTGTGCTCAGCCCCCTACTCTACTCTCGTTACAATGGGTCTGTGCTCAGCCCCCTGCTCTGCTCTCGTTACAATGGGTCTGTACTCAGCCCCCTGCTGTACTCTCGTTACAATGGGTCTGTGCTCAGCCCACTGCTCAACTCTAATCTCGTTACAATGGATCTCTGCTCAGCCCCCTGCTCTACTCTCTTAACAATGGGTCTGTGCTCAGCCCCCTGCTCCACTCTCGTTACAATGGGTCTGTGCTCAGCCCCCTGCTCCACTCTACTCTTGTTACAATGCATCTGTGCTCAGCCCCCGACTCTACTCTTGTTACCATGGGTCTGTGCTCATACCCTGCTCTACTCTACTCTCGTTACAATGGATCTGTGCTCAGCTCCCTGCTCTACTCTCGTTACAATTGATCTGTGCGCAGCCCACTGCTCTACCCTCGTTACAATGGATCTGTGCTCAGACCCCTGATCTACTCTCGTTACAATGGGTCTCGGCTCAGTCCCCTGCTCTGCTCTCGTTACTACGGGTCTGTGCTCAGCCTCCTGCTCTACTCTCTTTACAGTGGGTCTATGCTCAGCCCCCTGCCCGACTCTCGTTACAATGGGTCTGTGCTCAGCCCCCTGCTATACTCTACTCTCGTTACAATGGGTCTGTGCTCACCCCCCTGCTCTACTCTCCTTACAATGGGTCTGTGCTCAGCCCCCTGCTCTGCTCTACTTTCGTTACAATGGATCTGTGCTCAGTCCCCTGCTCTACTCTACTCTCGTTACAATGGGTTTGTGCTCAGCCCCCTGCTCTACTCAACTCTCGTAACAATGGGTCTGTGCTCAGCCCCCGCTCGACTCTCGTTGCAATGGGTCTGTGCGCAGTCCCCTGCTCTACTCTCGTTACGATGGGTCTGTGGTCAGCCCCCTGCTCTACTCTACTCTCGTAACAATGGGTCTGTGCTCAGCCCCCGCTCTACTCTCGTTGCAATGGGTCTGTGCGCAGCCCCCTGCTCTACTCTCGTTACAATGGATCTGTTATCAGCCCTCTGCTCTACTCCACTCTCGTTACAATAGGTTTGTGCTCAGCCCCCTGCTCCACTCAACTCTCGTAACAATGGGTCTGTGCTCAGCCCCCTGCTCTACTCTCGCTACAATGGGTCTGTGCTCACCCCCCTGCTCTACTCTCCTTACAATGGGTCTGTGCTCAGCCCCCTGCTCTGCTCTACTTTCGTTACAATGGATCTGTGCTCAGTCCCCTGCTCTACTCTACTCTCGTCACAATGGGTTTGTGCTCAGCCCCCTGCTCTACTCAACTCTCGTAACAATGGGTCTGTGCTCAGCCCCCGCTCGACTCTCGTTGCAATGGGTCTGTGCGCAGTCCGCTGCTCTACTCTCGTTACGATGGGTCTGTGGTCAGCCCCCTGCTCTACTCCACTCTCGTTACAATAGGTTTGTGCTCAGCCCCCTGCTCCACTCAACTCTCGTAACAATGGGTCTGTGCTCAGCCCCCTGCTCCACTCTCTTCACAATTGGTCTGTGCTCAGCCCCCTGCTGTACTCTACTATCGGTTCAATGGGTCTGTGCTCAGCTCCCTGCTCTACTCTCGCTACAATGGGTCTGTGCTCAGCCCCCTGCTCTACTCTTGTTACAATGGATCTGTTCTCAGCCCCCTGCTCTACTCTCGTTACAATGGGTCTCTGCTCAGCCCCCTGCTCTACTCTCGTTACAATGGGTCTGTGCTCAGCCCCCGGCTCTACTCTACTCTCGTTACGATGGGTCTGTGCTCAGCCCCCTGCTCTACTCTACTCTTGTTACGATGGGTCTGTGCTCAGCCCCCTGCTCTACTCTACTCTTGTTACAATGGATCTGTTCTCAGCCCCCTGCTCTACTCTCGTTACAATGGGTCCCTGCTCAGCCCCCTGCTCTACTCTCGTTAAAGTGGGTCTGTACTCAGCCCCCGGCTCTACTCTACTCTCGTTACAATGGGTCTGTGCTCAGCCCCCTGCTCTGCTGTACTCTCGTTACAATGCATCTGTGCTCAGCCCCCTACTCTACTCTCGTTACCATGGGTCTGTGCTCATACCCTGCTCTCCTCTAGTTACAATGGGTCTGTGCTCAGCCCCCTGCCCTACTCTCATTACAATGGGTCTGTGCTCAGCCCCCTGCTCTGCTCTACTCTCGTTACAGTGGGTCTGTGCTCAGCCCCCTGTTCTACTCTCGTGACAATGGGTCTGTGCTGAGCCCCCTACTCTACTCCCGTTATAATGGTCTGTGCTCAGCCCCCTGCTCTGCTCTACTCTCGTTACAATGCGTCTGTGCACAGCCCCCTGGTCTGCTCTCGTTACGATGGGTCTGTGGTCAGCCCCCTGCTCTACTCTACTCTCGTTACAATGGGTTTGCGCTCAGACCCTGCTCTACTCAACTCTCGTAACAATGGGTCTCTGCTCAGCCCCCGCTCTACTATCGTTGCAATAGGTCTGTGCGCAGCCCCCTGCTCTACTCTCGTTACAATGGATCTGTTATCAGCCCTCTGCTCTACTCCACTCTCGTTACAATCGGTTTGTGCTCAGCCCCCTGCTCTACTCAACTCTCGTAACAATGGGTCTGTGCTCAGCCCCCTGCTCCACTCTCTTCACAATTGGTCTGTGCTCAGCCCCCTGCTGTATTTTACTATCGGTTCAATGGGTCTGTGCTCAGCTCCGTGCTCTACTCTCGTTACAATGGGTCTGTGCTCAGCCCCCTGCTCTACTCAACTCTTATTACAATGCGTCTGTGTTCAGCCCCCTGCCCTACTCTACTCTCCTTAAAATTGTCTGTGCTCAGCCCTCTGGTCTACTCTCATTACAATGGGTCTGTGCTCAGCCCCTAGCTCTACTCTAGTCTACTCTCGTTACAATGGGTCTGTGCTCAGCCCCCTGCTCTACTCTCCTTACAATGGGTCTGTGCTCAGCCCCCTGCTCTGCTCTACTTTCGTTACAATGGATCTGTGCTCAGTCCCCTGCTCTACTCTACTCTCGTTACGATGGGTCTGTGGTCAGCCCCCTGCTCTACTCTACTCTCGTAACAATGGGTCTCTGCTCAGCCCCCGCTCTACTCTCGTTGCAATGGGTCTGTGCGCAGCCCCCTGCTCTACTCTCGTTACAATGGATCTGTTATCAGCCCTCTGCTCTACTCCACTCTCGTTACAATAGGTTTGTGCTCAACCCCCTGCTCCACTCAACTTTCGTAACAATGGGTCTGTGCTCAGCCCCCTGCTCCACTCTCTTCACAATTGGTCTGTGCTCAGCCCCCTGCTGTACTCTACTATCGGTTCAATGGGTCTGTGCTCAGCTCCCTGCTCTACTCTCGCTACAATGGGTCTGTGCTCAGCCCCCTGCTCTGCTCTCGTTACAATGGGTCTGTACTCAGCCCCCTGCTGTACTCTCGTTACAATGGGTCTGTGCTCAGCCCACTGCTCAACTCTAATCTCGTTACAATGGATCTCTGCTCAGCCCCCTGCTCTACTCTCTTAACAATGGGTCTGTGCTCAGCCCCCTGCTCCACTCTCGTTACAATGGGTCTGTGCTCAGCCCCCTGCTCCACTCTACTCTTGTTACAATGCATCTGTGCTCAGCCCCCGACTCTACTCTTGTTACCATGGGTCTGTGCTCATACCCTGCTCTACTCTACTCTCGTTACAATGGATCTGTGCTCAGCTCCCTGCTCTACTCTCGTTACAATTGATCTGTGCGCAGCCCACTGCTCTACCCTCGTTACAATGGATCTGTGCTCAGACCCCTGATCTACTCTCGTTACAATGGGTCTCGGCTCAGTCCCCTGCTCTGCTCTCGTTACTACGGGTCTGTGCTCAGCCTCCTGCTCTACTCTCTTTACAGTGGGTCTATGCTCAGCCCCCTGCCCGACTCTCGTTACAATGGGTCTGTGCTCAGCCCCCTGCTATACTCTACTCTCGTTACAATGGGTCTGTGCTCACCCCCCTGCTCTACTCTCCTTACAATGGGTCTGTGCTCAGCCCCCTGCTCTGCTCTACTTTCGTTACAATGGATCTGTGCTCAGTCCCCTGCTCTACTCTACTCTCGTTACAATGGGTTTGTGCTCAGCCCCCTGCTCTACTCAACTCTCGTAACAATGGGTCTGTGCTCAGCCCCCGCTCGACTCTCGTTGCAATGGGTCTGTGCGCAGTCCCCTGCTCTACTCTCGTTACGATGGGTCTGTGGTCAGCCCCCTGCTCTACTCTACTCTCGTAACAATGGGTCTGTGCTCAGCCCCCGCTCTACTCTCGTTGCAATGGGTCTGTGCGCAGCCCCCTGCTCTACTCTCGTTACAATGGATCTGTTATCAGCCCTCTGCTCTACTCCACTCTCGTTACAATAGGTTTGTGCTCAGCCCCCTGCTCCACTCAACTCTCGTAACAATGGGTCTGTGCTCAGCCCCCTGCTCTACTCTCGCTACAATGGGTCTGTGCTCACCCCCCTGCTCTACTCTCCTTACAATGGGTCTGTGCTCAGCCCCCTGCTCTGCTCTACTTTCGTTACAATGGATCTGTGCTCAGTCCCCTGCTCTACTCTACTCTCGTCACAATGGGTTTGTGCTCAGCCCCCTGCTCTACTCAACTCTCGTAACAATGGGTCTGTGCTCAGCCCCCGCTCGACTCTCGTTGCAATGGGTCTGTGCGCAGTCCGCTGCTCTACTCTCGTTACGATGGGTCTGTGGTCAGCCCCCTGCTCTACTCCACTCTCGTTACAATAGGTTTGTGCTCAGCCCCCTGCTCCACTCAACTCTCGTAACAATGGGTCTGTGCTCAGCCCCCTGCTCCACTCTCTTCACAATTGGTCTGTGCTCAGCCCCCTGCTGTACTCTACTATCGGTTCAATGGGTCTGTGCTCAGCTCCCTGCTCTACTCTCGCTACAATGGGTCTGTGCTCAGCCCCCTGCTCTACTCTTGTTACAATGGATCTGTTCTCAGCCCCCTGCTCTACTCTCGTTACAATGGGTCTCTGCTCAGCCCCCTGCTCTACTCTCGTTACAATGGGTCTGTGCTCAGCCCCCGGCTCTACTCTACTCTCGTTACGATGGGTCTGTGCTCAGCCCCCTGCTCTACTCTACTCTTGTTACGATGGGTCTGTGCTCAGCCCCCTGCTCTACTCTACTCTTGTTACAATGGATCTGTTCTCAGCCCCCTGCTCTACTCTCGTTACAATGGGTCCCTGCTCAGCCCCCTGCTCTACTCTCGTTAAAGTGGGTCTGTACTCAGCCCCCGGCTCTACTCTACTCTCGTTACAATGGGTCTGTGCTCAGCCCCCTGCTCTGCTGTACTCTCGTTACAATGCATCTGTGCTCAGCCCCCTACTCTACTCTCGTTACCATGGGTCTGTGCTCATACCCTGCTCTCCTCTAGTTACAATGGGTCTGTGCTCAGCCCCCTGCCCTACTCTCATTACAATGGGTCTGTGCTCAGCCCCCTGCTCTGCTCTACTCTCGTTACAGTGGGTCTGTGCTCAGCCCCCTGTTCTACTCTCGTGACAATGGGTCTGTGCTGAGCCCCCTACTCTACTCCCGTTATAATGGTCTGTGCTCAGCCCCCTGCTCTGCTCTACTCTCGTTACAATGCGTCTGTGCACAGCCCCCTGGTCTGCTCTCGTTACGATGGGTCTGTGGTCAGCCCCCTGCTCTACTCTACTCTCGTTACAATGGGTTTGCGCTCAGACCCTGCTCTACTCAACTCTCGTAACAATGGGTCTCTGCTCAGCCCCCGCTCTACTATCGTTGCAATAGGTCTGTGCGCAGCCCCCTGCTCTACTCTCGTTACAATGGATCTGTTATCAGCCCTCTGCTCTACTCCACTCTCGTTACAATCGGTTTGTGCTCAGCCCCCTGCTCTACTCAACTCTCGTAACAATGGGTCTGTGCTCAGCCCCCTGCTCCACTCTCTTCACAATTGGTCTGTGCTCAGCCCCCTGCTGTACTTTACTATCGGTTCAATGGGTCTGTGCTCAGCTCCGTGCTCTACTCTCGTTACAATGGGTCTGTGCTCAGCCCCCTGCTCTACTCAACTCTTATTACAATGCGTCTGTGTTCAGCCCCCTGCCCTACTCTACTCTCCTTAAAATTGTCTGTGCTCAGCCCTCTGGTCTACTCTCATTACAATGGGTCTGTGCTCAGCCCCTAGCTCTACTCTAGTCTACTCTCGTTACAATGGGTCTGTGCTCAGCCCCCTGCTCTACTCTCCTTACAATGGGTCTGTGCTCAGCCCCCTGCTCTGCTCTACTTTCGTTACAATGGATCTGTGCTCAGTCCCCTGCTCTACTCTACTCTCGTTACGATGGGTCTGTGGTCAGCCCCCTGCTCTACTCTACTCTCGTAACAATGGGTCTCTGCTCAGCCCCCGCTCTACTCTCGTTGCAATGGGTCTGTGCGCAGCCCCCTGCTCTACTCTCGTTACAATGGATCTGTTATCAGCCCTCTGCTCTACTCCACTCTCGTTACAATAGGTTTGTGCTCAACCCCCTGCTCCACTCAACTTTCGTAACAATGGGTCTGTGCTCAGCCCCCTGCTCCACTCTCTTCACAATTGGTCTGTGCTCAGCCCCCTGCTGTACTCTACTATCGGTTCAATGGGTCTGTGCTCAGCTCCCTGCTCTACTCTCGCTACAATGGGTCTGTGCTCAGCCCCCTGCTCTACTCTTGTTACAATGGATCTGTTCTCAGCCGCCTGCTCTACTCTCGTTACAATGGGTCTCTGCTCAGCCCCCTGCTCTACTCTCGTTACAATGGGTCTGTGCTCAGCCCCCTGCTCTACTCTACTCTTGTTACAATGGATCTGTTCTCAGCCCCCTGCTCTACTCTCGTTAAAGTGGGTCTGTGCTCAGCCCCCGGCTCTACTCTACTCTCGTTACAATGGGTCTGTGCTCAGCCCCCTGCTCTGCTGTACTCTCGTTACAATGCATCTGTGCTCAGCCCCCTACTCTACTCTCGTTACCAAGGGTCTGTGCTCATACCCTGCTCTCCTCTAGTTACAATGGGTCTGTGCTCAGCCTCCTGCTCTACTCCCTTTACAGTGGGTCTGTGCTCAGCCCCCTGCCCTACTCTCATTACAATGGGTCTGTGCTCAGCCCCCTGCTCTGCTCTACTCTCGTTACAATGGGTCTGTGCTCAGCCCCCTACTCTACTCCCGTTATAATGGTCTGTGCTCAGCCCCCTGCTCTGCTCTACTTTCGTTACAATGGGTCTGTGCTCAGCCCCCTTGGTCTGCTCTCGTTACAATGAGTCTGTGCTTCGCCCCCTGACTCTACTCTCGTTACAATGGGTCTGTGCTCAGTCCCCTGCTCTACTCTCGTTACGATGGGTCTGTGGTCAGCCCCCTGCTCTACTCTTGTTACAATGGATCTGTTCTCAGCCCCCTGCTCTACTCTCGTTACAATGGGTCTCTGCTCAGCCCCCTGCTCTACTCTCGTTACAATGGGTCTGTGCTCAGCCCCCTGCTCTACTCTACTCTTGTTACAATGGATCTGTTCTCAGCCCCCTGCTCTACTCTCGTTAAAGTGGGTCTGTGCTCAGCCCCCAGCTCTACTCTACTCTCGTTACAATGGGTCTGTGCTCAGCCCCCTGCTCTGCTGTACTCTCGTTACAATGCATCTGTGCTCAGCCCCCTACTCTACTCTCGTTACCAAGGGTCTGTGCTCATACCCTGCTCTCCTCTAGTTACAATGGGTCTGTGCTCAGCCTCCTGCTCTACTCCCTTTACAGTGGGTCTGTGCTCAGCCCCCTGCCCTACTCTCATTACAATGGGTCTGTGCTCAGCCCCCTGCTATGCTCTACTCTCGTTACAATGGGTCTGTGCTCAGCCCCCTACTCTACTCCCGTTATAATGGTCTGTGCTCAGCCCCCTGCTCTGCTCTACTTTCGTTACAATGGGTCTGTGCTCAGCCCCCTTGGTCTGCTCTCGTTACAATGAGTCTGTGCTTCGCCCCCTGACTCTACTCTCGTTACAATGGGTCTGTGCTCAGTCCCCTGCTCTACTCTCGTTACGATGGGTCTGTGGTCAGCCCCCTGCTCTACTCTACTCTCGTTACAATGGGTTTGTGCTCAGACCCTGCTCTACTCAACTCTCGTAACAATGGGTCTGTGCTCAGCCCCCGCTCTACTCTCGTTGCAATGGGTCTGTGCGCAGCCCCCTGCTCTACTCTCGTTACAATGGATCTGTACTCAGCCCCCTGCTGTACTCTACTATCGGTTCAATGGGTCTGTGCTCAGCTCCCTGCTCCACTCTCGTTACAATGGGTCTGTGCTCAGCCCCCTGCTCTGCTCTACTCTCGTTACAATGGGTCTGTGTTCAGCCCCCTGCCCTACTCTACTCTCGTTACAATGGGTCTGTGCTGACCCCCTACTCTACTCCCGTTATAATGGTCTGTGCTCAGCCCCCTGCTCTGCTCTACTCTCGTTACAATGCGTCTGTGCACAGCCCCCTGCTCTACTCTCCCTACAATTGATCTGCGCTCAGCCCCCTGCTCTGCTCTACTTTCGTTACAATGGGTCTGTGCTCAGCCCCCTGGTCTGCTCTCGTTGCAATGAGTCTGTGCTTCGCCCCCTGACTCTACTCTCGTTACAATGGGTCTGTGCTCAGTCCCCTGCTCTACTCTCGTTACGATGGGTCTGTGGTCAGCCCCCTGCTCTACTCTACTCTCGTTACAATGGGTTTGTGCTCAGCCCCCTGCTCTACTCAACTCTTATTACAATGCGTCTGTGTTCAGCCCCCTGCCCAACTCTACTCTCATTACAATTGTCTGTGCTCAGCCCTCTGGTCTACTCTCATTGCAATGGGTCTGTGCTCAGCCCCCTGCTCTACTCTCGTTACAATGGGTCTGTGCTGAGCCCCCTACTCTACTCCCGTTATAATGGTCTGTGCTCAGCCCCCTGCTCTGCTCTACTCTCGTTACAATGCGTCTGTGCACAGCCCCCTGCTCTACTCTCCCTACAATTGATCTGTCCTCAGCCCCCTGCTCTGCTCTACTTTCGTTACAATGGGTCTGTGCTCAGCCCCCTCGTCTGCTCTCGTTACAATGAGTCTGTGCTTAGCCCCTGACTCTACTCTCGTTACAATGGGTCTGTGCTCAGTCCCCTGCTCTACTCTCGTTAGGATGGGTCTGTGGTCAGCCCCCTGCTCTACTCTACTCTCGTTACAATGGGTTTGTGCAGAGCCCCCTGCTCTACTCAACTCTCGTAACAATGGGTCTGTGCTCAGTCCCCGCTCTAATCTCGTTGCAATGGGTCTGTGCGCAGCCCCCTGCTCTACTCTCGTTACAATGGATCTGTTATCAGCCCTCTGCTCTACTCCACTCTCGTTACAATGGGTTTGTGCTCAGCCCCCTGCTCTACTCAACTCTCGTAACAATGGGTCTGTGCTCAGCCCCCTGCTCCACTCTCTTCACAATTAGTCTGTGCTCAGCCCCCTGCTGTACTCTACTATCGGTTCAATGGGTCTGTGCTCAGCCCCCTGCTCTACTCAACTCTTATTACAATGCGTCTGTGTTCAGCCCCCTGCCCTACTCTACTCTCGTTACAATTGTCTGTGCTCAGCCCTCTGGTCTACTCTCATTACAATGGGTCTGTGCTCAGCCCGCGCTCTACTCTCGTTGCAATGGGTCTGTGCGCAGCCCCCTGCTCTACTCTCATTACAATAACTCTGTGCTCAGCCCCCTACTCTACTCTCGTTACAATGGGTCTGTGCTCAGCCCCCTGCTCTGCTCTCGTTACAATGGGTCTGTACTCAGCCCCCTGCTGTACTCTCGTTACAATGGGTCTGTGCTCAGCCCACTGCTCAACTCTAATCTCGTTACAATGGATCTCTGCTCAGCCCCCTGCTCTACTCTCTTAACAATGGGTCTGTGCTCAGCCCCCTGCTCCACTCTCGTTACAATGGGTCTGTGCTCAGCCCCCTGCTCCACTCTACTCTTGTTACAATGCATCTGTGCTCAGCCCCCGACTCTACTCTTGTTACCATGGGTCTGTGCTCATACCCTGCTCTACTCTACTCTCGTTACAATGGATCTGTGCTCAGCTCCCTGCTCTACTCTCGTTACAATTGATCTGTGCGCAGCCCACTGCTCTACCCTCGTTACAATGGATCTGTGCTCAGACCCCTGATCTACTCTCGTTACAATGGGTCTCGGCTCAGTCCCCTGCTCTGCTCTCGTTACTACGGGTCTGTGCTCAGCCTCCTGCTCTACTCTCTTTACAGTGGGTCTATGCTCAGCCCCCTGCCCGACTCTCGTTACAATGGGTCTGTGCTCAGCCCCCTGCTATACTCTACTCTCGTTACAATGGGTCTGTGCTCACCCCCCTGCTCTACTCTCCTTACAATGGGTCTGTGCTCAGCCCCCTGCTCTGCTCTACTTTCGTTACAATGGATCTGTGCTCAGTCCCCTGCTCTACTCTACTCTCGTTACAATGGGTTTGTGCTCAGCCCCCTGCTCTACTCAACTCTCGTAACAATGGGTCTGTGCTCAGCCCCCGCTCGACTCTCGTTGCAATGGGTCTGTGCGCAGTCCCCTGCTCTACTCTCGTTACGATGGGTCTGTGGTCAGCCCCCTGCTCTACTCTACTCTCGTAACAATGGGTCTGTGCTCAGCCCCCGCTCTACTCTCGTTGCAATGGGTCTGTGCGCAGCCCCCTGCTCTACTCTCGTTACAATGGATCTGTTATCAGCCCTCTGCTCTACTCCACTCTCGTTACAATAGGTTTGTGCTCAGCCCCCTGCTCCACTCAACTCTCGTAACAATGGGTCTGTGCTCAGCCCCCTGCTCTACTCTCGCTACAATGGGTCTGTGCTCACCCCCCTGCTCTACTCTCCTTACAATGGGTCTGTGCTCAGCCCCCTGCTCTGCTCTACTTTCGTTACAATGGATCTGTGCTCAGTCCCCTGCTCTACTCTACTCTCGTCACAATGGGTTTGTGCTCAGCCCCCTGCTCTACTCAACTCTCGTAACAATGGGTCTGTGCTCAGCCCCCGCTCGACTCTCGTTGCAATGGGTCTGTGCGCAGTCCCCTGCTCTACTCTCGTTACGATGGGTCTGTGGTCAGCCCCCTGCTCTACTCTACTCTCGTAACAATGGGTCTGTGCTCAGCCCCCGCTCTACTCTCGTTGCAATGGGTCTGTGCGCAGCCCCCTGCTCTACTCTCGTTACAATGGATCTGTTATCAGCCCTCTGCTCTACTCCACTCTCGTTACAATAGGTTTGTGCTCAGCCCCCTGCTCCACTCAACTCTCGTAACAATGGGTCTGTGCTCAGCCCCCTGCTCCACTCTCTTCACAATTGGTCTGTGCTCAGCCCCCTGCTGTACTCTACTATCGGTTCAATGGGTCTGTGCTCAGCTCCCTGCTCTACTCTCGCTACAATGGGTCTGTGCTCAGCCCCCTGCTCTACTCTTGTTACAATGGATCTGTTCTCAGCCCCCTGCTCTACTCTCGTTACAATGGGTCTCTGCTCAGCCCCCTGCTCTACTCTCGTTACAATGGGTCTGTGCTCAGCCCCCGGCTCTACTCTACTCTCGTTACGATGGGTCTGTGCTCAGCCCCCTGCTCTACTCTACTCTTGTTACGATGGGTCTGTGCTCAGCCCCCTGCTCTACTCTACTCTTGTTACAATGGATCTGTTCTCAGCCCCCTGCTCTACTCTCGTTACAATGGGTCCCTGCTCAGCCCCCTGCTCTACTCTCGTTAAAGTGGGTCTGTACTCAGCCCCCGGCTCTACTCTACTCTCGTTACAATGGGTCTGTGCTCAGCCCCCTGCTCTGCTGTACTCTCGTTACAATGCATCTGTGCTCAGCCCCCTACTCTACTCTCGTTACCATGGGTCTGTGCTCATACCCTGCTCTCCTCTAGTTACAATGGGTCTGTGCTCAGCCCCCTGCCCTACTCTCATTACAATGGGTCTCTGCTCAGCCCCCTGCTCTGCTCTACTCTCGTTACAGTGGGTCTGTGCTCAGCCCCCTGTTCTACTCTCGTGACAATGGGTCTGTGCTGAGCCCCCTACTCTACTCCCGTTATAATGGTCTGTGCTCAGCCCCCTGCTCTACTCTCGTTACAATGGATCTGTTATCAGCCCTCTGCTCTACTCCACTCTCGTTACAATCGGTTTGTGCTCAGCCCCCTGCTCTACTCAACTCTCGTAACAATGGGTCTGTGCTCAGCCCCCTGCTCCACTCTCTTCACAATTGGTCTGTGCTCAGCCCCCTGCTGTACTTTACTATCGGTTCAATGGGTCTGTGCTCAGCTCCCTGCTCTACTCTCGTTACAATGGGTCTGTGCTCAGCCCCCTGCTCTACTCTCCTTACAATGGGTCTGTGCTCAGCCCCCTGCTCTGCTCTACTTTCGTTACAATGGATCTGTGCTCAGTCCCCTGCTCTACTCTACTCTCGTTACGATGGGTCTGTGGTCAGCCCCCTGCTCTACTCTACTCTCGTAACAATGGGTCTCTGCTCAGCCCCCGCTCTACTCTCGTTGCAATGGGTCTGTGCGCAGCCCCCTGCTCTACTCTCTTTACAATGGATCTGTTATCAGCCCTCTGCTCTACTCCACTCTCGTTACAATGGCTCTGTGCTCAGCCCCCTGCTCTGCTCTCGTCACAATGGGTCTGTGCTCAGCCTCCTGCTGTACTCTACTCTCGTTTCAATGGGTCTGTGCTCAGCCCCCTACTCTGCTCTACTCTCATTACAATGAGTCTGTGCTCAGCCCCCTGCTCTACTCTCGTTACAATGGATCTGTTCTCAGCCCCCTGCTGTACTCTCGTTACAATGGGTCTCTGCTCAGCCCCCTGCTCTACTCTCGTTATAATGGGTCTCTGCTCAGCCCCCTGCTCTACTCTCGTTAAAATGGGTCTGTGCTCAGCCCCCGGCTCTACTCTACTCTCGTTACAATGCATCTGTGCTCAGCCCCCTACTCTACTCTCGTTACCATGGGTCTGTGCTCATACCCTGCTCTCCTCTAGTTGCAATGGGTCTGTGCTCAGCCCCCTGCTGTGCTCTACTCTCGTTACAATGGGTCTGTGCTCAGCCCCCTGCTGTGCTCTACTCTCGTTACAATGGGTCTGTGCTCAGCCCCCTGCTGTGCTCTACTCTCGTTAGAATGGGTCTGTGCTCAGCCCCCTGCTGTTCTCTACTCTCGTTAGAATGGGTCTGTGCTCAGCCCCCTGCTCTACTCTACTCTCGTTACAATGGGTCTGTGCTCAGTCCCCTGCTCTACTCTACTCTCGTTACAATGGGTTTGTGCTCAGCCCCCTGCTCTACTCAACTCTCGTAACAATGGGTCTGTGCTCAGCCCCCGCTCGACTCTCGTTGCAATCGGTCTGTGCGCAGCCCCCTGCTCTACTCTCGTTACAATGGATCTGTTATCAGCCCTCTGCTCTACTCCACTCTCGTTACAATGGGTTTGTGTTCAGCCCCCTGCTCTACTCAACTCTCGTAACAATGGGTCTGTGCTCAGCTCCGTGCTCTACTCTCGTTACAATTGTCTGTGCTCAGCCCTCTGGTCTACTCTCAGTACAATGGGTCTGTGCTCAGCCCCTAGCTCTACTCTACTCTACTCTTGTTACAATGGGTATGTGCTCCATCCCCTGCTCTACAGTACTCTCGTTACAATGGGTCTGTGCTCAGCCCCCTGCTCTGCTCTACTCTCGTTACAATGGCTCTGTGCTCAGCCCCCTGCTCTGCTCTCGTCACAATGGGTCTGTGCTCAACCCCTGCTCTACTCTCGTTACAATGGGTCTCTGCTCAGCCCCCGCTGTACTCTACTCTCGTTACAATGGATCTGTGTTCAGCCCCCTGCTCTACTATCCTATCAATACAATGGGTCTGTGCTCCGCCCCCTGCTGTACTCTACTCTCGTTAGAATGGGTCTGTGCTCAGCCCCCTGCTCTACTCTCCTTACAATTGATCTGTGCTCAGCCCCCTGCTCTGCGCTACTTTCGTTACAATGGATCTGTGCTCAGCCCCCTGCTCTACTCTACTCTCGTTACAATGGGTTTGTGCTCAGCCCCCTGCTCTACTCAACTCTCGTAACAATGGGTCTGTGCTCAGCCCCTGGTCGACTCTCGTTGCAATGGGTCTGTGCGCAGTCCACTGCTCTACTCTTGTTACGATGGGTCTGTGCTCAGCCCCCGCTCTACTCTCGTTGCAATGGGTCTGTGCTCAGCCCCCTGCTCTACTCTCGTTACAATGGGTCTGTGCTCAGCCCCCTGATCTACTCTGGTTACAATGGCTCTCGGCTCAGTCCCCTGCTCTACTCTCGTTACAATGGGTCTGTGCTCAGCCTCCTGCTCTACTCTCTTTACAGTGGGTCTGTGCTCAGCCCCCTCCCCTACTCTCGTTACAATGGGTCTGTGCTCAGCCCCCTGCTCTGCTCTACTCTCGTTACAATGGGTCTGTGCTCAGCCCCTGCTCTACTCTCGTTACAATGGATCTGTGCTCAGCCCCCTCCCCTACTCTCGTTACAATGGGTCTGTGCTCAGCCCCCTGCTCTGCTCTACTCTCGTTACAATGGGTCTGTGCTCAGCCCCCTGCTCTACTTTCGTTACAATGGATCTGTGCTCAGCCCCCTGATCTACTCTACTCTGGTTACAATGGGTTTGTGCTCAGCCCCCTGCTCTACTCGACTCTCGTTGCAATGGGTCTGTGCGCAGTCCCCTGCTCTGCTCTCGTTACGATGGGTCTGTGGTCAGCCCCCTGCTCTACTCTACTCTCGTTACAATGGGTTTGTGCTCAGCCCGCGCTCTACTCTCGTTGCAATTTGTCTGTGCACAGCCCCCTGCTCTACTCTCGTTACAATGGATCTGTTATCAGCACTCTGCTCTACTCCACTCTCGTAACAATGGGTCTGTGCTCAGCTCCCTGCTCTACTCTCGATACAATTGTCTGTGCTCAGCCCTCTGGTCTACTCTCAGTACAATGGGTCTGTGCTCAGCCCCCTGCTCTGCTCTACTCTCGTTACAATGGCTCTGTGCTCAGCCCCCTGCTCTGCTCTCGTCACAATGGGTCTGTGCTCAGCCTCCTGCTGTACTCTACTCTCGTTTCAATGAGTCTGTGCTCAGCCCCCTGCTCTACTCTCGTTACAATGGATCTGTTCTCAGCCCCCTGCTGTACTCTCGTTACAATGGGTCTCTGCTCAGCCCCCTGCTCTACTCTCGTTATAATGGGTCTCTGCTCAGCCCCCTGCTCTACTCTCGTTAAAATGGGTCTGTGCTCAGCCCCCGGCTCTACTCTACTCTCGTTACAATGCATCTGTGCTCAGCCCCCTACTCTACTCTCGTTACCATGGGTCTGTGCTCATACCCTGCTCTCCTCTAGTTGCAATGGGTCTGTGCTCAGCCCCCTGCTGTGCTCTACTCTCGTTACAATGGGTCTGTGCTCAGCCCCCTGCTGTGCTCTACTCTCGTTACAATGGGTCTGTGCTCAGCCCCCTGCTGTGCTCTACTCTCGTTAGAATGGGTCTGTGCTCAGCCCCCTGCTGTTCTCTACTCTCGTTAGAATGGGTCTGTGCTCAGCCCCCTGCTCTACTCTACTCTCGTTACAATGGGTCTGTGCTCAGTCCCCTGCTCTACTCTACTCTCGTTACAATGGGTTTGTGCTCAGCCCCCTGCTCTACTCAACTCTCGTAACAATGGGTCTGTGCTCAGCCCCCGCTCGACTCTCGTTGCAATCGGTCTGTGCGCAGCCCCCTGCTCTACTCTCGTTACAATGGATCTGTTATCAGCCCTCTGCTCTACTCCACTCTCGTTACAATGGGTTTGTGTTCAGCCCCCTGCTCTACTCAACTCTCGTTACAATGGGTCTGTGCTCAGCCCCCTGCTCTGCTCTACTCTCGTTACAATGGCTCTGTGCTCAGCCCCCTGCTCTGCTCTCGTCACAATGGGTCTGTGCTCAACCCCTGCTCTACTCTCGTTACAATGGGTCTCTGCTCAGCCCCCGCTGTACTCTACTCTCGTTACAATGGATCTGTGTTCAGCCCCCTGCTCTACTATCCTATCATTACAATGGGTCTGTGCTCCGCCCCCTGCTGTACTCTACTCTCGTTAGAATGGGTCTGTGCTCAGCCCCCTGATCTACTCTGGTTACAATGGCTCTCGGCTCAGTCCCCTGCTCTACTCTCGTTACAATGGGTCTGTGCTCAGCCTCCTGCTCTACTCTCTTTACAGTGGGTCTGTGCTCAGCCCCCTCCCCTACTCTCGTTACAATGGGTCTGTGCTCAGCCTCCTGCTCTGCTCTACTCTCGTTACAATGGGTCTGTGCTCAGCCCCCTGCTCTACTCTCGTTACAATGGATCTGTGCTCAGCCCCCTCCCCTACTCTCGTTACAATGGGTCTGTGCTCAGCCCCCTGCTCTGCTCTACTCTCGTTACAATGGGTCTGTGCTCAGCCCCCTGCTCTACTTTCGTTACAATGGATCTGTGCTCAGCCCCCTGATCTACTCTACTCTGGTTACAATGGGTTTGTGCTCAGCCCCCTGCTCTACTCAACTCTCGTTACAATGGGTCTGTGCTCAGCCCCCGCTCGACTCTCGTTGCAATGGGTCTGTGCGCAGTCCCCTGCTCTGCTCTCGTTACGATGGGTCTGTGGTCAGCCCCCTGCTCTACTCTACTCTCGTTACAATGGGTTTGTGCTCAGCCCGCGCTCTACTCTCGTTGCAATTTGTCTGTGCACAGCCCCCTGCTCTACTCTCGTTACAATGGATCTGTTATCAGCCCTCTGCTCTACTCCACTCTCGTAACAATGGGTCTGTGCTCAGCTCCCTCCTCTACTCTCGTTACAATTGTCTGTGCTCAGCCCTCTGGTCTACTCTCAGTACAATGGGTCTGTGCTCAGCCCCCTGCACTGCTCTACTCTCGTTACAATGGCTCTGTGCTCAGCCCCCTGCTCTGCTCTCGTCACAATGGGTCTGTGCTCAACCCCTGCTCTACTCTTGTTACAATGGGTCTGTGCTCCGCCCCCTGCTGTACTCTACTCTCGTTACAATGGGTCTGTGCTCAGCCCCCTACTCTACTCTCGTTACACTGGGTCTGTGCTCAGCCCCCTGCTCTACTCTCCTTACAATTGATCTGTGCTCAGCCCCCTGCTCTGCGCTACTTTCGTTACAATGGATCTGTGCTCAGCCCCCTGCTCTACTCTACTCTCGTTACAATGGGTTTGTGCTCAGCCCCCTGCTCTACTCAACTCTCGTAACAATGGGTCTGTGCTCAGCCCCCGCTCGACTCTCGTTGCAATTGGTCTGTGCGCAGTCCCCTGCTCTACTCTCGTTACGATGGGTCTGTGCTCAGCCCCCGCTCTACTCTCGTTGCAATGGGTCTGTGCTCAGCCCCCTGCTCCACTCTCTTCACAATTGGTCTGTGCTCAGCCCCCTGCTGTACTCTACTATTGGTTCAATGGGTCTGTGCTCAGCTCCCTGCTCTACTCTCGATACAATGGGTCTGTGCTCAGCCCCCTGCCCTACTCTACTCTCGTTACAATTGACTGTGCTCAGCCCTCTGGTCTACTCTCATTACAATGGGTCTGTGCTCAGCCCCTAGCTCTACTCTACTCTACTCTCGTTACAATGGGTCTGTGCTCAGCCCCCGCTGTACTCTACTCTCGTTACAATGGATCTGTGCTCAGCCCCCTGCTCTACTATCCTATCATTACAATGGGTCTGTGCTCCGCCCCCTGCTGTACTCTACTCTCGTTACAATGGGTCTGTGCTCAGCCCCCTACTCTACTCTCGTTACACTGGATCTGTTTTCAGCCCTCTGCTCTACTCTCGTTACAATGGGTCTGTGCTCAGCCCCCTACTCTACTCTCGTTACACTGGATCTGTTTTCAGCCCCCTGCTCTACTCTCGTTACAATGGGTCTGTGCTCAGCCCCCGACTCTACTCTCGTTACAATGCGTCTGTGCACAATCCCTTGTTCTACTCTCATAACAATAACTCTGTGCTCAGCCCCCTACTCTACTCTCGTTACAATAGGTCTGTGCTCAGCCCCCTGCTCTGCTCTACTCTCGAAACAATGCGTCTGTGCACAGCCCCCTGCTCTACTCTCCTTACAATTGATCTGTGCTCAGCCCCCTGCTCTGCTCTACTTTCGTTACAATGGGTCTGTGCTCAGCCCCCTGGTCTGCTCTCGTTACAATGAGTCTGTGCTTCGCCCCCTGACTCTACTCTCGTTACAATGGGTCTGTGCTCAGTCCCCTGCTCTACTCTCATTACGATGGGTCTGTGGTCAGCCCCCTACTCTACTCTACTCTCGTTACAATGGGTTTGTGCTCAGCCCCCTGCTCTACTCAACTCTCGTAACAATGGGTCTGTGCTCAGCCCCCGGTCTACTCTCGTTGCAATGGGTCTGTGCGCAGCCCCCTGCTGTACTCTCGTTACAATAGATCTGTTATCAGCCCTCTGTTCTCCTCCACTCTCGTTACAGTGGGTTTGTGCTCAGCCCACTGCTCTACTCTCGTTGCAATGGGTCTGTGCGCAGCCCCCTGCTCTACTCACATTACAATAACTCTGTGCTCAGCCCCCTGCTCTACTCCCGTTACAATGGGTCTGTGCTCAGCCCCCTGCTCTGCTCTCGTCACAATGGGTCTGTGCTCAGCCTCCTGCTGTACTCTACTCTCGTTTCAATGGGTCTGTGCTCAGCCCCCTACTCTGCTCTACTCTCATTACAATGAGTCTGTGCTCAGCCCCCTGCTCTACTCTCGTTATAATGGGTCTCTGCTCAGCCCCCTGCTCTACTCTCGTTAAAATGGGTCTGTGCTCAGCCCCCGGCTCTACTCTACTCTCGTTACAATGCATCTGTGCTCAGCCCCCTACTCTACTCTCGTTACCATGGGTCTGTGCTCATACCCTGCTCTCCTCTAGTTGCAATGGGTCTGTGCTCAGCCCCCTGCTGTGCTCTACTCTCGTTAGAATGGGTCTGTGCTCAGCCCCCTGCTGTGCTCTACTCTCGTTACAATGGGTCTGTGCTCAGCCCCCTGCTCTACTCTACTCTCGTTACAATGGGTCTGTGCTCAGTCCCCTGCTCTACTCTACTCTCGTTACAATGGGTTTGTGCTCAGCCCCCTGCTCTACTCAACTCTCGTAACAATGGGTCTGTGCTCAGCCCCCGCTCGACTCTCGTTGCAATCGGTCTGTGCGCAGCCCCCTGCTCTACTCTCGTTACAATGGATCTGTTATCAGCCCTCTGCTCTACTCCACTCTCGTTACAATGGGTTTGTGTTCAGCCCCCTGCTCTACTCAACTCTCGTAACAATGGGTCTGTGCTCAGCTCCCTGCTCTACTCTCGTTACAATTGTCTGTGCTCAGCCCTCTGGTCTACTCTCAGTACAATGGGTCTGTGCTCAGCCCCTAGCTCTACTCTACTCTACTCTTGTTACAATGGGTATGTGCTCCATCCCCTGCTCTGCAGTACTCTCGTTACAATGGGTCTGTGCTCAGCCCCCTGCTCTGCTCTACTCTCGTTACAATGGCTCTGTGCTCAGCCCCCTGCTCTGCTCTCGTCACAATGGGTCTGTGCTCAACCCCTGCTCTACTCTCGTTACAATGGGTCTCTGCTCAGCCCCCGCTGTACTCTACTCTCGTTACAATGGATCTGTGTTCAGCCCCCTGCTCTACTATCCTATCATTACAATGGGTCTGTGCTCCGCCCCCTGCTGTACTCTACTCTCGTTAGAATGGGTCTGTGCTCAGCCCCCTGATCTACTCTGGTTACAATGGCTCTCGGCTCAGTCCCCTGCTCTACTCTCGTTACAATGGGTCTGTGCTCAGCCTCCTGCTCTACTCTCTTTACAGTGGGTCTGTGCTCAGCCCCCTCCCCTACTCTCGTTACAATGGGTCTGTGCTCAGCCTCCTGCTCTGCTCTACTCTCGTTACAATGGGTCTGTGCTCAGCCCCCTGCTCTACTCTCGTTACAATGGATCTGTGCTCAGCCCCCTCCCCTACTCTCGTTACAATGGGTCTGTGCTCAGCCCCCTGCTCTGCTCTACTCTCGTTACAATGGGTCTGTGCTCAGCCCCCTGCTCTACTTTCGTTACAATGGATCTGTGCTCAGCCCCCTGATCTACTCTACTCTGGTTACAATGGGTTTGTGCTCAGCCCCCTGCTCTACTCAACTCTCGTTACAATGGGTCTGTGCTCAGCCCCCGCTCGACTCTCGTTGCAATGGGTCTGTGCGCAGTCCCCTGCTCTGCTCTCGTTACGATGGGTCTGTGGTCAGCCCCCTGCTCTACTCTACTCTCGTTACAATGGGTTTGTGCTCAGCCCGCGCTCTACTCTCGTTGCAATTTGTCTGTGCACAGCCCCCTGCTCTACTCTCGTTACAATGGATCTGTTATCAGCCCTCTGCTCTACTCCACTCTCGTAACAATGGGTCTGTGCTCAGCTCCCTGCTCTACTCTCGTTACAATTGTCTGTGCTCAGCCCTCTGGTCTACTCTCATTACAATGGGTCTGTGCTCAGCCCCTAGCTCTACTCTACTCTACTCTCGTTACAATGGGTCTGTGCTCAGCCCCCGCTGTACTCTACTCTCGTTACAATGGATCTGTGCTCAGCCCCCTGCTCTACTATCCTATCATTACAATGGGTCTGTGCTCCGCCCCCTGCTGTACTCTACTCTCGTTACAATGGGTCTGTGCTCAGCCCCCTACTCTACTCTCGTTACACTGGATCTGTTTTCAGCCCTCTGCTCTACTCTCGTTACAATGGGTCTGTGCTCAGCCCCCTACTCTACTCTCGTTACACTGGATCTGTTTTCAGCCCCCTGCTCTACTCTCGTTACAATGGGTCTGTGCTCAGCCCCCGACTCTACTCTCGTTACAATGCGTCTGTGCACAATCCCTTGTTCTACTCTCATAACAATAACTCTGTGCTCAGCCCCCTACTCTACTCTCGTTACAATAGGTCTGTGCTCAGCCCCCTGCTCTGCTCTACTCTCGAAACAATGCGTCTGTGCACAGCCCCCTGCTCTACTCTCCTTACAATTGATCTGTGCTCAGCCCCCTGCTCTGCTCTACTTTCGTTACAATGGGTCTGTGCTCAGCCCCCTGGTCTGCTCTCGTTACAATGAGTCTGTGCTTCGCCCCCTGACTCTACTCTCGTTACAATGGGTCTGTGCTCAGTCCCCTGCTCTACTCTCATTACGATGGGTCTGTGGTCAGCCCCCTACTCTACTCTACTCTCGTTACAATGGGTTTGTGCTCAGCCCCCTGCTCTACTCAACTCTCGTAACAATGGGTCTGTGCTCAGCCCCCGGTCTACTCTCGTTGCAATGGGTCTGTGCGCAGCCCCCTGCTGTACTCTCGTTACAATAGATCTGTTATCAGCCCTCTGTTCTCCTCCACTCTCGTTACAGTGGGTTTGTGCTCAGCCCACTGCTCTACTCTCGTTGCAATGGGTCTGTGCGCAGCCCCCTGCTCTACTCACATTACAATAACTCTGTGCTCAGCCCCCTGCTCTACTCCCGTTACAATGGGTCTGTGCTCAGCCCCCTGCTCTGCTCTCGTCACAATGGGTCTGTGCTCAGCCTCCTGCTGTACTCTACTCTCGTTTCAATGGGTCTGTGCTCAGCCCCCTACTCTGCTCTACTCTCATTACAATGAGTCTGTGCTCAGCCCCCTGCTCTACTCTCGTTATAATGGGTCTCTGCTCAGCCCCCTGCTCTACTCTCGTTAAAATGGGTCTGTGCTCAGCCCCCGGCTCTACTCTACTCTCGTTACAATGCATCTGTGCTCAGCCCCCTACTCTACTCTCGTTACCATGGGTCTGTGCTCATACCCTGCTCTCCTCTAGTTGCAATGGGTCTGTGCTCAGCCCCCTGCTGTGCTCTACTCTCGTTAGAATGGGTCTGTGCTCAGCCCCCTGCTGTGCTCTACTCTCGTTACAATGGGTCTGTGCTCAGCCCCCTGCTCTACTCTACTCTCGTTACAATGGGTCTGTGCTCAGTCCCCTGCTCTACTCTACTCTCGTTACAATGGGTTTGTGCTCAGCCCCCTGCTCTACTCAACTCTCGTAACAATGGGTCTGTGCTCAGCCCCCGCTCGACTCTCGTTGCAATCGGTCTGTGCGCAGCCCCCTGCTCTACTCTCGTTACAATGGATCTGTTATCAGCCCTCTGCTCTACTCCACTCTCGTTACAATGGGTTTGTGTTCAGCCCCCTGCTCTACTCAACTCTCGTAACAATGGGTCTGTGCTCAGCTCCCTGCTCTACTCTCGTTACAATTGTCTGTGCTCAGCCCTCTGGTCTACTCTCAGTACAATGGGTCTGTGCTCAGCCCCTAGCTCTACTCTACTCTACTCTTGTTACAATGGGTATGTGCTCCATCCCCTGCTCTGCAGTACTCTCGTTACAATGGGTCTGTGCTCAGCCCCCTGCTCTGCTCTACTCTCGTTACAATGGCTCTGTGCTCAGCCCCCTGCTCTGCTCTCGTCACAATGGGTCTGTGCTCAACCCCTGCTCTACTCTCGTTACAATGGGTCTCTGCTCAGCCCCCGCTGTACTCTACTCTCGTTACAATGGATCTGTGTTCAGCCCCCTGCTCTACTATCCTATCATTACAATGGGTCTGTGCTCCGCCCCCTGCTGTACTCTACTCTCGTTAGAATGGGTCTGTGCTCAGCCCCCTGATCTACTCTGGTTACAATGGCTCTCGGCTCAGTCCCCTGCTCTACTCTCGTTACAATGGGTCTGTGCTCAGCCTCCTGCTCTACTCTCTTTACAGTGGGTCTGTGCTCAGCCCCCTCCCCTACTCTCGTTACAATGGGTCTGTGCTCAGCCTCCTGCTCTGCTCTACTCTCGTTACAATGGGTCTGTGCTCAGCCCCCTGCTCTACTCTCGTTACAATGGATCTGTGCTCAGCCCCCTCCCCTACTCTCGTTACAATGGGTCTGTGCTCAGCCCCCTGCTCTGCTCTACTCTCGTTACAATGGGTCTGTGCTCAGCCCCCTGCTCTACTTTCGTTACAATGGATCTGTGCTCAGCCCCCTGATCTACTCTACTCTGGTTACAATGGGTTTGTGCTCAGCCCCCTGCTCTACTCAACTCTCGTTACAATGGGTCTGTGCTCAGCCCCCGCTCGACTCTCGTTGCAATGGGTCTGTGCGCAGTCCCCTGCTCTGCTCTCGTTACGATGGGTCTGTGGTCAGCCCCCTGCTCTACTCTACTCTCGTTACAATGGGTTTGTGCTCAGCCCGCGCTCTACTCTCGTTGCAATTTGTCTGTGCACAGCCCCCTGCTCTACTCTCGTTACAATGGATCTGTTATCAGCCCTCTGCTCTACTCCACTCTCGTAACAATGGGTCTGTGCTCAGCTCCCTGCTCTACTCTCGTTACAATTGTCTGTGCTCAGCCCTCTGGTCTACTCTCAGTACAATGGGTCTGTGCTCAGCCCCCTGCACTGCTCTACTCTCGTTACAATGGCTCTGTGCTCAGCCCCCTGCTCTGCTCTCGTCACAATGGGTCTGTGCTCAACCCCTGCTCTACTCTTGTTACAATGGGTCTGTGCTCCGCCCCCTGCTCTACTCTCCTTACAATTGATCTGTGCTCAGTCCCCTGCTCTGCGCTACTTTCGTTACAATGGATCTGTGCTCAGCCCCCTGCTCTACTCTACTCTCGTTACAATGGGTTTGTGCTCAGCCCCCTGCTCTACTCAACTCTCGTAACAATGGGTCTGTGCTCAGCCCCCGCTCGACTCTCGTTGCAATTGGTCTGTGCGCAGTCCCCTGCTCTACTCTCGTTACGATGGGTCTGTGCTCAGCCCCCGCTCTACTCTCGTTGCAATGGGTCTGTGCTCAGCCCCCTGCTCCACTCTCTTCACAATTGGTCTGTGCTCAGCCCCCTGCTGTACTCTACTATCGGTTCAATGGGTCTGTGCTCAGCTCCCTGCTCTACTCTCGATACAATGGGTCTGTGCTCAGCCCCCTGCCCTACTCTACTCTCGTTACAATTGACTGTGCTCAGCCCTCTGGTCTACTCTCATTACAATGGGTCTGTGCTCAGCCCCTAGCTCTACTCTACTCTACTCTCGTTACAATGGGTCTGTGCTCAGCCCCCGCTGTACTCTACTCTCGTTACAATGGATCTGTGCTCAGCCCCCTGCTCTACTATCCTATCATTACAATGGGTCTGTGCTCCGCCCCCTGCTGTACTCTACTCTCGTTACAATGGGTCTGTGCTCAGCCCCCTACTCTACTCTCGTTACACTGGATCTGTTTTCAGCCCTCTGCTCTACTCTCGTTACAATGGGTCTGTGCTCAGCCCCCTACTCTACTCTCGTTACACTGGATCTGTTTTCAGCCCCCTGCTCTACTCTCGTTACAATGGGTCTGTGCTCAGCCCCCGACTCTACTCTCGTTACAATGCGTCTGTGCACAATCCCTTGTTCTACTCTCATAACAATAACTCTGTGCTCAGCCCCCTACTCTACTCTCGTTACAATAGGTCTGTGCTCAGCCCCCTGCTCTGCTCTACTCTCGAAACAATGCGTCTGTGCACAGCCCCCTGCTCTACTCTCCTTACAATTGATCTGTGCTCAGCCCCCTGCTCTGCTCTACTTTCGTTACAATGGGTCTGTGCTCAGCCCCCTGGTCTGCTCTCGTTACAATGAGTCTGTGCTTCGCCCCCTGACTCTACTCTCGTTACAATGGGTCTGTGCTCAGTCCCCTGCTCTACTCTCATTACGATGGGTCTGTGGTCAGCCCCCTACTCTACTCTACTCTCGTTACAATGGGTTTGTGCTCAGCCCCCTGCTCTACTCAACTCTCGTAACAATGGGTCTGTGCTCAGCCCCCGGTCTACTCTCGTTGCAATGGGTCTGTGCGCAGCCCCCTGCTGTACTCTCGTTACAATAGATCTGTTATCAGCCCTCTGTTCTCCTCCACTCTCGTTACAGTGGGTTTGTGCTCAGCCCCCTGCTCTACTCTCGTTGCAATGGGTCTGTGCGCAGCCCCCTGCTCTACTCTCATTACAATAACTCTGTGCTCAGCCCCCTACTCTACTCTCGTTACAATGGGTCTGTGCTCAGCCCCCTGCTCTACTCTCGTTGCAATGGGTCTGTGCTCAGCCCCCTGCTCAACTCTGCTCTCATTATATTGGGCCTGTGCTCAGCCCCCTGCTCTACTCTCGTTACAATTGATCTGTGCTCAGCCCCCTGCTCTGCTCTACTTTCGTTACAGTGGATCTGTGCTCAGCCCCCTGCTCTACTCTGCTCTCGTTACAATGGGTTTGTGCTCAGCCCCCTGCTCTACTCAACTCTCGTAACAATGGGTCTGTGCTCAGCCCCCGCTCTACTCTCGTTGCAATGGGTCTGTGCTCAGCCCCCTGCTCTACTCTCGTTACAGTGGGTCTGTGCTCAGCCCCCTGTTCTACTCTCGTGACAATGGGTCTGTGCTGAGCCCCCGACTCTACTCCCGTTATAATGGTCTGTGCTCAGCCCCCTGCTCTGCTCTACTCTCGTTACAATGCGTCTGTGCACAGCCCCCTGGTCTGCTCTCGTTACAATGAGTCTGTGCTTCGCCCCCTGACTCTACTCTCGTTACAATGGGTCTGTGCTCAGTCCCCTGCTCTACTCTCGTTACGATGGGTCTGTGGTCAGCCCCCTGCTCTACTCTACTCTCGTTACAATGGGTTTGTGCTCAGACCCTGCTCTACTCAACTCTCGTAACAATGGGTCTCTGCTCAGCCCCCGCTCTACTCTCGTTGCAATAGGTCTGTGCGCAGCCCCCTGCTCTACTCTCGTTACAATGGATCTGTTATCAGCCCTCTGCTCTACTCCACTCTCGTTACAATCGGTTTGTGCTCAGCCCTCTGCTCTACTCAACTCTCGTAACAATGGGTCTGTGCTCAGCCCCCTGCTCCACTCTCTTCACAATTGGTCTGTGCTCAGCCCCCTGCTCTACTCTCGTTACAATGGGTCTGTGCTCAGCTCCCTGCTCTACTCTCGTTACAATGGGTCTGTGCTCAGCCCCCTGCTCTACTCAACTCTTATTACAATGCGTCTGTGTTCAGCCCCCTGCCCTACTCTACTCTCGTTAAAATTGTCTGTGCTCAGCCCTCTGGTCTACTCTCATTACAATGGGTCTGTGCTCAGCCCCTAGCTCTACTCTACTCTACTCTTGTTACAATGGGTATGTGCTCCATCCCCTGCTCTACAGTACTCTCGTTACAATGGGTCTGTGCTCAGCCCCCTGCTCTGCTCTACTCTCGTTACAATGGCTCTGTGCTCAGCCCCCTGCTCTGCTCTCGTCACAATGGGTCTGTGCTCAACCCCTGCTCTACTCTCGTTACAATGGGTCTGTGCTCAGCCTCCTGCTGTACTCTACTCTCGTTTCAATGGGTCTGTGCTCAGCCCCTAGCTCTACTCTACTCTACTCTCGTTACAATAGGTATGTGCTCCATCCCCTGCTCTGCAGTACTCTCGTTACAATGGGTCTGTGCTCAGCCCCCTACTCTGCTCTACTCTCATTACAATGAGTCTGTGCTCAGCCCCCTGCTCTACTCTCGTTACAATGGATCTGTTCTCAGCCCCCTGCTGTACTCTCGTTACAATGGGTCTGTGCTCAGCCCCCTGCTGTGCTCTACTCTCGTTACAATGGGTCTGTGCTCAGCCCCCTGCTGTGCTCTACTCTCGTTACAATGGGTCTGTGCTCAGCCCCCTGCTGTTCTCTACTCTCGTTAGAATGGGTCTGTGCTCAGCCCCCTGCTCTACTCTACTCTCGTTACAATGGGTCTGTGTTCAGTCCCCTGCTCTACTCTACTCTCGTTACAATGGGTTTGTGCTCAGCCCCCTGCTCTACTCAACTCTCGTAACAATGGGTCTGTGCTCAGCCCCCGCTCGACTCTCGTTGCAATCGGTCTGTGCGCAGCCCCCTGCTCTACTCTCGTTACAATGGATCTGTTATCAGCCCTCTGCTCTACTCCACTCTCGTTACAATGGGTTTGTGTTCAGCCCCCTGCTCTACTCAACTCTCGTAACAATGGGTCTGTGCTCAGCTCCCTGCTCTACTCTCGTTACAATTGTCTGTGCTCAGCCCTCTGGTCTACTCTCAGTACAATGGGTCTGTGCTCAGCCCCTAGCTCTACTCTACTCTACTCTTGTTACAATGGGTATGTGCTCCATCCCCTGCTCTGCAGTACTCTCGTCACAATGGGTCTGTGCTCAACCCCTGCTCTACTCTCGTTACAATGGGTCTCTGCTCAGCCCCCGCTGTACTCTACTCTCGTTACAATGGATCTGTGTTCAGCCCCCTGCTCTACTATCCTATCATTACAATGGGTCTGTGCTCCGCCCCCTGCTGTACTCTACTCTCGTTAGAATGGGTCTGTGCTCAGCCCCCTACTCTACTCTCGTTACACTGGATCTGTGCTCAGCCCCCTGCTCTACTCTCCTTACAATTGATCTGTGCTCAGCCCCCTGCTCTGCGCTACTTTCGTTACAATGGATCTGTGCTCAGCCCCCTGCTCTACTCTACTCTCGTTACAATGGGTTTGTGCTCAGCCCCCTGCTCTACTCAACTCTCGTAACAATGGGTCTGTGCTCAGCCCCTGGTCGACTCTCGTTGCAATGGGTCTGTGCGCAGTCCACTGCTCTACTCTTGTTACGATGGGTCTGTGCTCAGCCCCCGCTCTACTCTCGTTGCAATGGGTCTGTGCTCAGCCCCCTGCTCTACTCTCGTTACAATGGGTCTGTGCTCAGCCCCCTGATCTACTCTGGTTACAATGGCTCTCGGCTCAGTCCCCTGCTCTACTCTCGTTACAATGGGTCTGTGCTCAGCCTCCTGCTCTACGCTCTTTACAGTGGGTCTGTGCTCAGCCCCCTCCCCTACTCTCGTTACAATGGGTCTGTGCTCAGCCCCCTGCTCTGCTCTACTCTCGTTACAATGGGTCTGTGCTCAGCCCCCTGCTCTACTCTCGTTACAATGGATCTGTGCTCAGCCCCCTCCCCTACTCTCGTTACAATGGGTCTGTGCTCAGCCCCCTGCTCTGCTCTACTCTCGTTACAATGGGTCTGTGCTCAGCCCCCTGCTCTACTTTCGTTACAATGGATCTGTGCTCAGCCCCCTGATCTACTCTACTCTGGTTACAATGGGTTTGTGCTCAGCCCCCTGCTCTACTCAACTCTCGTTACAATGGGTCTGTGCTCAGCCCCCGCTCGACTCTCGTTGCAATGGGTCTGTGCGCAGTCCCCTGCTCTGCTCTCGTTACGATGGGTCTGTGGTCAGCCCCCTGCTCTACTCTACTCTCGTTACAATGGGTTTGTGCTCAGCTCGCGCTCTACTCTCGTTGCAATTTGTCTGTGCACAGCCCCCTGCTCTACTCTCGTTACAATGGATCTGTTATCAGCCCTCTGCTCTACTCCACTCTCGTAACAATGGGTCTGTGCTCAGCTCCCTGCTCTACTCTCGTTACAATTGTCTGTGCTCAGCCCTCTGGTCTACTCTCAGTACAATGGGTCTGTGCTCAGCCCCCTGCACTGCTCTACTCTCGTTACAATGGCTCTGTGCTCAGCCCCCTGCTCTGCTCTCGTCACAATGGGTCTGTGCTCAACCCCTGCTCTACTCTTGTTACAATGGGTCTGTGCTCCGCCCCCTGCTGTACTCTACTCTCGTTACAATGGGTCTGTGCTCAGCCCCCTACTCTACTCTCGTTACACTGGGTCTGTGCTCAGCCCCCTGCTCTACTCTCCTTACAATTGATCTGTGCTCAGCCCCCTGCTCTGCGCTACTTTCGTTACAATGGATCTGTGCTCAGCCCCCTGCTCTACTCTACTCTCGTTACAATGGGTTTGTGCTCAGCCCCCTGCTCTACTCAACTCTCGTAACAATGGGTCTGTGCTCAGCCCCCGCTCGACTCTCGTTGCAATTGGTCTGTGCGCAGTCCCCTGCTCTACTCTCGTTACGATGGGTCTGTGCTCAGCCCCCACTCTACTCTCGTTGCAATGGGTCTGTGCTCAGCCCCCTGCTCCACTCTCTTCACAATTGGTCTGTGCTCAGCCCCCTGCTGTACTCTACTATCGGTTCAGTGGGTCTGTGCTCAGCTCCCTGCTCTACTCTCGATACAATGGGTCTGTGCTCAGCCCCCTGCCCTACTCTACTCTCGTTACAATTGACTGTGCTCAGCCCTCTGGTCTACTCTCATTACAATGGGTCTGTGCTCAGCCCCTAGCTCTACTCTACTCTACTCTCGTTACAATGGGTCTGTGCTCAGCCCCCTGCTGTGCTCTGCTCTCGTCACAATGGGTCTGTGCTCAACCCCTGCTCTACTCTCGTTACAATGGGTCTGTGCTCAGCCCCTAGCTCTACTCTACTCTACTCTCGTTACAATAGGTATGTGCTCCATCCCCTGCTCTGCAGTACTCTCGTTACAATGGGTCTGTGCTCAGCCCCCTACTCTGCTCTACTCTCATTACAATGAGTCTGTGCTCAGCCCCCTGCTCTACTCTCGTTACAATGGATCTGTTCTCAGCCCCCTGCTGTACTCTCGTTACAATGGGTCTCTGCTCAGCCCCCTGCTCTACTCTCGTTATAATGGGTCTCTGCTCATACCCTGCTCTACTCTCGTTAAAATGGGTCTGTGCTCAGCCCCCTGCTGTGCTCTACTCTCGTTACAATGGGTCTGTGCTCAGCCCCCTGCTGTGCTCTACTCTCGTTACAATGGGTCTGTGCTCAGCCCCCTGCTGTGCTCTACTCTCGTTACAATGGGTCTGTGCTCAGCCCCCTGCTGTTCTCTACTCTCGTTAGAATGGGTCTGTGCTCAGCCCCCTGCTCTACTCTACTCTCGTTACAATGGGTCTGTGCTCAGTCCCCTGCTCTACTCTACTCTCGTTACAATGGGTTTGTGCTCAGCCCCCTGCTCTACTCAACTCTCGTAACAATGGGTCTGTGCTCAGCCCCCGCTCGACTCTCGTTGCAATCGGTCTGTGCGCAGCCCCCTGCTCTACTCTCGTTACAATGGATCTGTTATCAGCCCTCTGCTCTACTCCACTCTCGTTACAATGGGTTTGTGTTCAGCCCCCTGCTCTACTCAACTCTCGTAACAATGGGTCTGTGCTCAGCTCCCTGCTCTACTCTCGTTACAATTGTCTGTGCTCAGCCCTCTGGTCTACTCTCAGTACAATGGGTCTGTGCTCAGCCCCTAGCTCTACTCTACTCTACTCTTGTTACAATGGGTATGTGCTCCATCCCCTGCTCTACAGTACTCTCGTTACAATGGGTCTGTGCTCAGCCCCCTGCTCTGCTCTACTCTCGTTACAATGGCTCTGTGCTCAGCCCCCTGCTCTGCTCTCGTCACAATGGGTCTGTGCTCAACCCCTGCTCTACTCTCGTTACAATGGGTCTCTGCTCAGCCCCCGCTGTACTCTACTCTCGTTACAATGGATCTGTGTTCAGCCCCCTGCTCTACTATCCTATCATTACAATGGGTCTGTGCTCCGCCCCCTGCTGTACTCTACTCTCGTTAGAATGGGTCTGTGCTCAGCCCCCTACTCTACTCTCGTTACACTGGATCTGTGCTCAGCCCCCTGCCCTACTCTCGTTACAATGGGTCTGTGCTCAGCCCCCCCGCTCTGCTCTACTCTCGTTACAATGGGTCTGTGCTCAGCCCCCTGCTCTACTCTCGTTACACTGGATCTGTGCTCAGCCCCCTGCTCTACTCTCCTTACAATTGATCTGTGCTCAGCCCCCTGCTCTGCGCTACTTTCGTTACAATGGATCTGTGCTCAGCCCCCTGCTCTACTCTACTCTCGTTACAATGGGTTTGTGCTCAGCCCCCTGCTCTACTCAACTCTCGTAACAATGGGTCTATGCTCAGCCCCTGGTCGACTCTCGTTGCAATGGGTCTGTGCGCAGTCCACTGCTCTACTCTTGTTACGATGGGTCTGTGCTCAGCCCCCGCTCTACTCTCGTTGCAATGGGTCTGTGCTCAGCCCCCTGCTCTACTCTCGTTACAATGGGTCTGTGCTCCGCCCCCTGCTGTACTCTACTCTCGTTAGAATGGGTCTGTGCTCAGCCCCCTACTCTACTCTCGTTACACTGGATCTGTGCTCAGCCCCCTGCTCTACTCTCCTTACAATTGATCTGTGCTCAGCCCCCTGCTCTGCGCTACTTTCGTTACAATGGATCTGTGCTCAGCCCCCTGCTCTACTCTACTCTCGTTACAATGGGTTTGTGCTCAGCCCCCTGCTCTACTCAACTCTCGTAACAATGGGTCTATGCTCAGCCCCTGGTCGACTCTCGTTGCAATGGGTCTGTGCGCAGTCCACTGCTCTACTCTTGTTACGATGGGTCTGTGCTCAGCCCCCGCTCTACTCTCGTTGCAATGGGTCTGTGCTCAGTCCCCTGCTCTACTCTCGTTACAATGGGTCTGTGCTCAGCCTCCTGCTCTACTCTCTTTACAGTGGGTCTGTGCTCAGCCCCCTCCCCAACTCTCGTTACAATGGGTCTGTGCTCAGCCCCCTGCTCTGCTCTACTCTCGTTACAATGGGTCTGTGCTCAGCCCCCTGCTCTGCTCTACTCTCGTTACAATGGGTTTGTGCTCAGCCCCCTGCTCTACTCAACTCTCGTTACAATGGGTCTGTGCTCAGCCCCCGCTCGACTCTCGTTGCTATGGGTCTGTGCGCAGTCCCCTGCTCTGCTCTCGTTACGATGGGTCTGTGGTCAGCCCCCTGCTCTACTCTACTCTCGTTACAATGGGTTTGTGCTCAACCCGCGCTCTACTCTCGTTGCAATTTGTCTGTGCACAGCCCCCTGCTCTACTCTCGTTACAATGGATCTGTTATCAGCCCTCTGCTCTACTCCACTCTCGTAACAATGGGTCTGTGCTCAGCTCCCTGCTCTACTCTCGTTACAATTGTCTGTGCTCAGCCCTCTGGTCTACTCTCAGTACAATGGGTCTGTGCTCAGCCCCCTGCACTGCTCTACTCTCGTTACAATGGCTCTGTGCTCAGCCCCCTGCTCTACTCTACTCTCGTTACAATGGGTTTGTGCTCAGCCCCCTGCTCTACTCAACTCTCGTAACAATGGGTCTGTGCTCAGCCCCTGGTCGACTCTCGTTGCAATGGGTCTGTGCGCAGTCCACTGCTCTACTCTTGTTACGATGGGTCTGTGCTCAGCCCCCGCTCTACTCTCGTTGCAATGGGTCTGTGCTCAGCCCCCTGCTCTACTCTCGTTACAATGGGTCTGTGCTCAGCCCCCTGATCTACTCTGGTTACAATGGCTCTCGGCTCAGTCCCCTGCTCTACTCTCGTTACAATGGGTCTGTGCTCAGCCTCCTGCTCTACGCTCTTTACAGTGGGTCTGTGCTCAGCCCCCTCCCCTACTCTCGTTACAATGGGTCTGTGCTCAGCCCCCTGCTCTGCTCTACTCTCGTTACAATGGGTCTGTGCTCAGCCCCCTGCTCTACTCTCGTTACAATGGATCTGTGCTCAGCCCCCTCCCCTACTCTCGTTACAATGGGTCTGTGCTCAGCCCCCTGCTCTGCTCTACTCTCGTTACAATGGGTCTGTGCTCAGCCCCCTGCTCTACTTTCGTTACAATGGATCTGTGCTCAGCCCCCTGATCTACTCTACTCTGGTTACAATGGGTTTGTGCTCAGCCCCCTGCTCTACTCAACTCTCGTTACAATGGGTCTGTGCTCAGCCCCCGCTCGACTCTCGTTGCAATGGGTCTGTGCGCAGTCCCCTGCTCTGCTCTCGTTACGATGGGTCTGTGGTCAGCCCCCTGCTCTACTCTACTCTCGTTACAATGGGTTTGTGCTCAGCTCGCGCTCTACTCTCGTTGCAATTTGTCTGTGCACAGCCCCCTGCTCTACTCTCGTTACAATGGATCTGTTATCAGCCCTCTGCTCTACTCCACTCTCGTAACAATGGGTCTGTGCTCAGCTCCCTGCTCTACTCTCGTTACAATTGTCTGTGCTCAGCCCTCTGGTCTACTCTCAGTACAATGGGTCTGTGCTCAGCCCCCTGCACTGCTCTACTCTCGTTACAATGGCTCTGTGCTCAGCCCCCTGCTCTGCTCTCGTCACAATGGGTCTGTGCTCAACCCCTGCTCTACTCTTGTTACAATGGGTCTGTGCTCCGCCCCCTGCTGTACTCTACTCTCGTTACAATGGGTCTGTGCTCAGCCCCCTACTCTACTCTCGTTACACTGGGTCTGTGCTCAGCCCCCTGCTCTACTCTCCTTACAATTGATCTGTGCTCAGCCCCCTGCTCTGCGCTACTTTCGTTACAATGGATCTGTGCTCAGCCCCCTGCTCTACTCTACTCTCGTTACAATGGGTTTGTGCTCAGCCCCCTGCTCTACTCAACTCTCGTAACAATGGGTCTGTGCTCAGCCCCCGCTCGACTCTCGTTGCAATTGGTCTGTGCGCAGTCCCCTGCTCTACTCTCGTTACGATGGGTCTGTGCTCAGCCCCCACTCTACTCTCGTTGCAATGGGTCTGTGCTCAGCCCCCTGCTCCACTCTCTTCACAATTGGTCTGTGCTCAGCCCCCTGCTGTACTCTACTATCGGTTCAGTGGGTCTGTGCTCAGCTCCCTGCTCTACTCTCGATACAATGGGTCTGTGCTCAGCCCCCTGCCCTACTCTACTCTCGTTACAATTGACTGTGCTCAGCCCTCTGGTCTACTCTCATTACAATGGGTCTGTGCTCAGCCCCTAGCTCTACTCTACTCTACTCTCGTTACAATGGGTCTGTGCTCAGCCCCCTGCTGTGCTCTGCTCTCGTCACAATGGGTCTGTGCTCAACCCCTGCTCTACTCTCGTTACAATGGGTCTGTGCTCAGCCCCTAGCTCTACTCTACTCTACTCTCGTTACAATAGGTATGTGCTCCATCCCCTGCTCTGCAGTACTCTCGTTACAATGGGTCTGTGCTCAGCCCCCTACTCTGCTCTACTCTCATTACAATGAGTCTGTGCTCAGCCCCCTGCTCTACTCTCGTTACAATGGATCTGTTCTCAGCCCCCTGCTGTACTCTCGTTACAATGGGTCTCTGCTCAGCCCCCTGCTCTACTCTCGTTATAATGGGTCTCTGCTCATACCCTGCTCTACTCTCGTTAAAATGGGTCTGTGCTCAGCCCCCTGCTGTGCTCTACTCTCGTTACAATGGGTCTGTGCTCAGCCCCCTGCTGTGCTCTACTCTCGTTACAATGGGTCTGTGCTCAGCCCCCTGCTGTGCTCTACTCTCGTTACAATGGGTCTGTGCTCAGCCCCCTGCTGTTCTCTACTCTCGTTAGAATGGGTCTGTGCTCAGCCCCCTGCTCTACTCTACTCTCGTTACAATGGGTCTGTGCTCAGTCCCCTGCTCTACTCTACTCTCGTTACAATGGGTTTGTGCTCAGCCCCCTGCTCTACTCAACTCTCGTAACAATGGGTCTGTGCTCAGCCCCCGCTCGACTCTCGTTGCAATCGGTCTGTGCGCAGCCCCCTGCTCTACTCTCGTTACAATGGATCTGTTATCAGCCCTCTGCTCTACTCCACTCTCGTTACAATGGGTTTGTGTTCAGCCCCCTGCTCTACTCAACTCTCGTAACAATGGGTCTGTGCTCAGCTCCCTGCTCTACTCTCGTTACAATTGTCTGTGCTCAGCCCTCTGGTCTACTCTCAGTACAATGGGTCTGTGCTCAGCCCCTAGCTCTACTCTACTCTACTCTTGTTACAATGGGTATGTGCTCCATCCCCTGCTCTACAGTACTCTCGTTACAATGGGTCTGTGCTCAGCCCCCTGCTCTGCTCTACTCTCGTTACAATGGCTCTGTGCTCAGCCCCCTGCTCTGCTCTCGTCACAATGGGTCTGTGCTCAACCCCTGCTCTACTCTCGTTACAATGGGTCTCTGCTCAGCCCCCGCTGTACTCTACTCTCGTTACAATGGATCTGTGTTCAGCCCCCTGCTCTACTATCCTATCATTACAATGGGTCTGTGCTCCGCCCCCTGCTGTACTCTACTCTCGTTAGAATGGGTCTGTGCTCAGCCCCCTACTCTACTCTCGTTACACTGGATCTGTGCTCAGCCCCCTGCCCTACTCTCGTTACAATGGGTCTGTGCTCAGCCCCCCCGCTCTGCTCTACTCTCGTTACAATGGGTCTGTGCTCAGCCCCCTGCTCTACTCTCGTTACACTGGATCTGTGCTCAGCCCCCTGCTCTACTCTCCTTACAATTGATCTGTGCTCAGCCCCCTGCTCTGCGCTACTTTCGTTACAATGGATCTGTGCTCAGCCCCCTGCTCTACTCTACTCTCGTTACAATGGGTTTGTGCTCAGCCCCCTGCTCTACTCAACTCTCGTAACAATGGGTCTATGCTCAGCCCCTGGTCGACTCTCGTTGCAATGGGTCTGTGCGCAGTCCACTGCTCTACTCTTGTTACGATGGGTCTGTGCTCAGCCCCCGCTCTACTCTCGTTGCAATGGGTCTGTGCTCAGCCCCCTGCTCTACTCTCGTTACAATGGGTCTGTGCTCCGCCCCCTGCTGTACTCTACTCTCGTTAGAATGGGTCTGTGCTCAGCCCCCTACTCTACTCTCGTTACACTGGATCTGTGCTCAGCCCCCTGCTCTACTCTCCTTACAATTGATCTGTGCTCAGCCCCCTGCTCTGCGCTACTTTCGTTACAATGGATCTGTGCTCAGCCCCCTGCTCTACTCTACTCTCGTTACAATGGGTTTGTGCTCAGCCCCCTGCTCTACTCAACTCTCGTAACAATGGGTCTATGCTCAGCCCCTGGTCGACTCTCGTTGCAATGGGTCTGTGCGCAGTCCACTGCTCTACTCTTGTTACGATGGGTCTGTGCTCAGCCCCCGCTCTACTCTCGTTGCAATGGGTCTGTGCTCAGTCCCCTGCTCTACTCTCGTTACAATGGGTCTGTGCTCAGCCTCCTGCTCTACTCTCTTTACAGTGGGTCTGTGCTCAGCCCCCTCCCCAACTCTCGTTACAATGGGTCTGTGCTCAGCCCCCTGCTCTGCTCTACTCTCGTTACAATGGGTCTGTGCTCAGCCCCCTGCTCTGCTCTACTCTCGTTACAATGGGTTTGTGCTCAGCCCCCTGCTCTACTCAACTCTCGTTACAATGGGTCTGTGCTCAGCCCCCGCTCGACTCTCGTTGCTATGGGTCTGTGCGCAGTCCCCTGCTCTGCTCTCGTTACGATGGGTCTGTGGTCAGCCCCCTGCTCTACTCTACTCTCGTTACAATGGGTTTGTGCTCAACCCGCGCTCTACTCTCGTTGCAATTTGTCTGTGCACAGCCCCCTGCTCTACTCTCGTTACAATGGATCTGTTATCAGCCCTCTGCTCTACTCCACTCTCGTAACAATGGGTCTGTGCTCAGCTCCCTGCTCTACTCTCGTTACAATTGTCTGTGCTCAGCCCTCTGGTCTACTCTCAGTACAATGGGTCTGTGCTCAGCCCCCTGCACTGCTCTACTCTCGTTACAATGGCTCTGTGCTCAGCCCCCTGCTCTGCTCTCGTCACAATCTGTCTGTGCTCAACCCCTGCTCTACTCTTGTTACAATGGGTCTGTGCTCCGCCCCCTGCTGTACTCTACTCTCGTTACAATGGGTCTGTGCTCAGCCCCCTACTCTACTCTCGTTACACTGGGTCTGTGCTCAGCCCCCTGCTCTACTCTCCTTACAATTGATCTGTGCTCAGTCCCCTGCTCTGCGCTACTTTCGTTACAATGGATCTGTGCTCAGCCCCCTGCTCTACTCTACTCTCGTTACAATGGGTTTGTGCTCAGCCCCCTGCTCTACTCAACTCTCGTAACAATGGGTCTGTGCTCAGCCCCCGCTCGACTCTCGTTGCAATTGGTCTGTGCGCAGTCCCCTGCTCTACTCTCGTTACGATGGGTCTGTGCTCAGCCCCCTACTCTACTCTCGTTGCAATGGGTCTGTGCTCAGCCCCCTGCTCCACTCTCTTCACAATTGGTCTGTGCTCAGCCCCCTGCTGTACTCTACTATCGGTTCAATGGGTCTGTGCTCAGCCCCCTGCTGTGCTCTACTCTCGTTACAATGGGTCTGTGCTCAGCCCCCTGCTGTGCTCTACTCTCGTTACAATGGGTCTGTGCTCAGCCCCCTGCTGTTCTCTACTCTCGTTAGAATGGGTCTGTGCTCAGCCCCCTGCTCTACTCTACTCTCGTTACAATGGGTCTGTGCTCAGTCCCCTGCTCTACTCTACTCTCGTTACAATGGGTTTGTGCTCAGCCCCCTGCTCTACTCAACTCTCGTAACAATGGGTCTGTGCTCAGCCCCCGCTCGACTCTCGTTGCAATCGGTCTGTGCGCAGCCCCCTGCTCTACTCTCGTTACAATGGATCTGTTATCAGCCCTCTGCTCTACTCCACTCTCGTTACAATGGGTTTGTGTTCAGCCCCCTGCTCTACTCAACTCTCGTAACAATGGGTCTGTGCTCAGCTCCCTGCTCTACTCTCGTTACAATTGTCTGTGCTCAGCCCTCTGGTCTACTCTCAGTACAATGGGTCTGTGCTCAGCCCCTAGCTCTACTCTACTCTACTCTTGTTACAATGGGTATGTGCTCCATCCCCTGCTCTACAGTACTCTCGTTACAATGGGTCTGTGCTCAGCCCCCTGCTCTGCTCTACTCTCGTTACAATGGCTCTGTGCTCAGCCCCCTGCTCTGCTCTCGTCACAATGGGTCTGTGCTCAACCCCTGCTCTACTCTCGTTACAATGGGTCTCTGCTCAGCCCCCGCTGTACTCTACTCTCGTTACAATGGATCTGTGTTCAGCCCCCTGCTCTACTATCCTATCATTACAATGGGTCTGTGCTCCGCCCCCTGCTGTACTCTACTCTCGTTAGAATGGGTCTGTGCTCAGCCCCCTACTCTACTCTCGTTACACTGGATCTGTGCTCAGCCCCCTGCTCTACTCTCCTTACAATTGATCTGTGCTCAGCCCCCTGCTCTGCGCTACTTTCGTTACAATGGATCTGTGCTCAGCCCCCTGCTCTACTCTACTCTCGTTACAATGGGTTTGTGCTCAGCCCCCTGCTCTACTCAACTCTCGTAACAATGGGTCTATACTCAGCCCCTGGTCGACTCTCGTTGCAATGGGTCTGTGCGCAGTCCACTGCTCTACTCTTGTTACGATGGGTCTGTGCTCAGCCCCCGCTCTACTCTCGTTGCAATGGGTCTGTGCTCAGCCCCCTGCTCTACTCTCGTTCGAATGGGTCTGTGCTCTGCCCCCTGCTGTACTCTACTCTCGTTAGAATGGGTCTGTGCTCAGCCCCCTTCTCTACTCTCGTTACACTGGATCTGTGCTCAGCCCCCTGCTCTACTCTCCTTACAATTGATCTGTGCTCAGCCCCCTGCTCTGCGCTACTTTCGTTACAATGGATCTGTGCTCAGCCCCCTGCTCTACTCTACTCTCGTTACAATGGGTTTGTGCTCAGCCCCCTGCTCTACTCAACTCTCGTAACAATGGGTCTATGCTCAGCCCCTGGTCGACTCTCGTTGCAATGGGTCTGTGCGCAGTCCACTGCTCTACTCTTGTTACGATGGGTCTGTGCTCAGCCCCCGCTCTACTCTCGTTGCAATGGGTCTGTGCTCAGTCCCCTGCTCTACTCTCGTTACAATGGGTCTGTGCTCAGCCTCCTGCTCTACTCTCTTTACAGTGGGTCTGTGCTCAGCCCCCTCCCCAACTCTCGTTACAATGGGTCTGTGCTCAGCCCCCTGCTCTGCTCTACTCTCGTTACAATGGGTCTGTGCTCAGCCCCCTGCTCTGCTCTACTCTCGTTACAATGGGTTTGTGCTCAGCCCCCTGCTCTACTCAACTCTCGTTACAATGGATCTGTGCTCAGCCCCCGCTCGACTCTCGTTGCTATGGGTCTGTGCGCAGTCCCCTGCTCTGCTCTCGTTACGATGGGTCTGTGGTCAGCCCCCTGCTCTACTCTACTCTCGTTACAATGGGTTTGTGCTCAGCCCGCGCTCTACTCTCGTTGCAATTTGTCTGTGCACAGCCCCCTGCTCTACTCTCGTTACAATGGATCTGTTATCAGCCCTCTGCTCTACTCCACTCTCGTAACAATGGGTCTGTGCTCAGCTCCCTGCTCTACTCTCGTTACAATTGTCTGTGCTCAGCCCTCTGGTCTACTCTCAGTACAATGGGTCTGTGCTCAGCCCCCTGCACTGCTCTACTCTCGTTACAATGGCTCTGTGCTCAGCCCCCTGCTCTGCTCTCGTCACAATCTGTCTGTGCTCAACCCCTGCTCTACTCTTGTTACAATGGGTCTGTGCTCCGCCCCCTGCTGTACTCTACTCTCGTTACAATGGGTCTGTGCTCAGCCCCCTACTCTACTCTCGTTACACTGGGTCTGTGCTCAGCCCCCTGCTCTACTCTCCTTACAATTGATCTGTGCTCAGTCCCCTGCTCTGCGCTACTTTCGTTACAATGGATCTGTGCTCAGCCCCCTGCTCTACTCTACTCTCGTAACAATGGGTCTGTGCTCAGCCCCCGCTCGACTCTCGTTGCAATTGGTCTGTGCGCAGTCCCCTGCTCTACTCTCGTTACGATGGGTCTGTGCTCAGCCCCCGCTCTACTCTCGTTGCAATGGGTCTGTGCTCAGCCCCCTGCTCCACTCTCTTCACAATTGGTCTGTGCTCAGCCCCCTGCTGTACTCTACTATCGGTTCAATGGGTCTGTGCTCAGCTCCCTGCTCTACTCTCGATACAATGGGTCTGTGCTCAGCCCCCTGCCCTACTCTACTCTCGTTACAATTGACTGTGCTCAGCCCTCTGGTCTACTCTCATTACAATGGGTCTGTGCTCAGCCCCTAGCTCTACTCTACTCTACTCTCGTTACAATGGGTCTGTGCTCAGCCCCCGCTGTACTCTACTCTCGTTACAATGGATCTGTGCTCAGCCCCCTGCTCTACTATCCTATCATTACAATGGGTCTGTGCTCCGCCCCCTGCTGTACTCTACTCTCGTTACAATGGGTCTGTGCTCAGCCCCCTACTCTACTCTCGTTACACTGGATCTGTTTTCAGCCCTCTGCTCTACTCTCGTTACAATGGGTCTGTGCTCAGCCCCCTGCTCTGCTCTCTTCACAGTGGGTCTGTGCTCAGCCCCCTGCTCTACTCTCGTTACAATGGGTCTGTGCTCAGCCCCCTGCTCTACTTTCGTTACAATGGATCTGTGCTCAGCCCCCTGATCTACTCTACTCTGGTTACAATGGGTTTGTGCTCAGCCCCCTGCTCTACTCAACTCTCGTTACAATGGGTCTGTGCTCAGCCCCCGCTCGACTCTCGTTGCAATGGGTCTGTGCGCAGTCCCCTGCTCTGCTCTCGTTACGATGGGTCTGTGGTCAGCCCCCTGCTCTACTCTACTCTCGTTACAATGGGTTTGTGCTCAGCCCGCGCTCTACTCTCGTTGCAATTTGTCTGTGCACAGCCCCCTGCTCTACTCTCGTTACAATGGATCTGTTATCAGCCCTCTGCTCTACTCCACTCTCGTAACAATGGGTCTGTGCTCAGCTCCCTGCTCTACTCTCGTTACAATTGTCTGTGCTCAGCCCTCTGGTCTACTCTCAGTACAATGGGTCTGTGCTCAGCCCCCTGCACTGCTCTACTCTCGTTACAATGGCTCTGTGCTCAGCCCCCTGCTCTGCTCTCGTCACAATGGGTCTGTGCTCAACCCCTGCTCTACTCTTGTTACAATGGGTCTGTGCTCCGCCCCCTGCTGTACTCTACTCTCGTTACAATGGGTCTGTGCTCAGCCCCCTACTCTACTCTCGTTACACTGGGTCTGTGCTCAGCCCCCTGCTCTACTCTCCTTACAATTGATCTGTGCTCAGCCCCCTGCTCTGCGCTACTTTCGTTACAATGGATCTGTGCTCAGCGCCCTGCTCTACTCTACTCTCGTTACAATGGGTTTGTGCTCAGCCCCCTGCTCTACTCAACTCTCGTAACAATGGGTCTGTGCTCAGCCCCCGCTCGACTCTCGTTGCAATTGGTCTGTGCGCAGTCCCCTGCTCTACTCTCGTTACGATGGGTCTGTGCTCAGCCCCCGCTCTACTCTCGTTGCAATGGGTCTGTGCTCAGCCCCCTGCTCCACTCTCTTCACAATTGGTCTGTGCTCAGCCCCCTGCTGTACTCTACTATCGGTTCAATGGGTCTGTGCTCAGCTCCCTGCTCTACTCTCGATACAATGGGTCTGTGCTCAGCCCCCTGCCCTACTCTACTCTCGTTACAATTGACTGTGCTCAGCCCTCTGGTCTACTCTCATTACAATGGGTCTGTGCTCAGCCCCTAGCTCTACTCTACTCTACTCTCGTTACAATGGGTCTGTGCTCAGCCCCCTGCTGTGCTCTGCTCTCGTCACAATGGGTCTGTGCTCAACCCCTGCTCTACTCTCGTTACAATGGGTCTGTGCTCAGCCTCCTGCTGTACTCTACTCTCGTTTCAATGGGTCTGTGCTCAGCCCCTAGCTCTACTCTACTCTCGTTACAATGGGTCTGTGCTCAGCCCCCTACTCTGCTCTACTCTCATTACAATGAGTCTGTGCTCAGCCCCCTGCTCTACTCTCGTTACAATGGATCTGTTCTCAGCCCCCTGCTGTACTCTCGTTACAATGGGTCTCTGCTCAGCCCCCTGCTCTACTCTCGTTATAATGGGTCTCTGCTCAGCCCCCTGCTCTACTCTCGTTAAAATGGGTCTGTGCTCAGCCCCCGGCTCTACTCTACTCTCGTTACAATGCATCTGTGCTCAGCCCCCTCCTCTACTCTCGTTAACATGGGTCTGTGCTCATACCCTGCTCTCCTCTAGTTGCAATGGGTCTGTGCTCAGCCCCCTGCTGTGCTCTACTCTCGTTACAATGGGTCTGTGCTCAGCCCCCTGCTGTGCTCTACTCTCGTTACAATGGGTCTGTGCTCAGCCCCCTGCTGTGCTCTACTCTCGTTACAATGGGTCTGTGCTCAGCCCCCTGCTGTTCTCTACTCTCGTTAGAATGGGTCTGTGCTCAGCCCCCTGCTCTACTCTACTCTCGTTACAATGGGTCTGTGCTCAGTCCCCTGCTCTACTCTACTCTCGTTACAATGGGTTTGTGCTCAGCCCCCTGCTCTACTCAACTCTCGTAACAATGGGTCTGTGCTCAGCCCCCGCTCGACTCTCGTTGCAATCGGTCTGTGCGCAGCCCCCTGCTCTACTCTCGTTACAATGGATCTGTTATCAGCCCTCTGCTCTACTCCACTCTCGTTACAATGGGTTTGTGTTCAGCCCCCTGCTCTACTCAACTCTCGTAACAATGGGTCTGTGCTCAGCTCCCTGCTCTACTCTCGTTACAATTGTCTGTGCTCAGCCCTCTGGTCTACTCTCAGTACAATGGGTCTGTGCTCAGCCCCTAGCTCTACTCTACTCTACTCTTGCTACAATGGGTATGTGCTCCATCCCCTGCTCTGCAGTACTCTCGTTACAATGGGTCTGTGCTCAGCCCCCTGCTCTGCTCTACTCTCGTTACAATGGCTCTGTGCTCAGCCCCCTGCTCTGCTCTCGTCACAATGGGTCTGTGTTCAGCCCCCTGCTCTACTATCCTATCATTACAATGGGTCTGTGCTCCGCCCCCTGCTGTACTCTACTCTCGTTAGAATGGGTCTGTGCTCAGCCCCCTGATCTACTCTGGTTACAATGGCTCTCGGCTCAGTCCCCTGCTCTACTCTCGTTACAATGGGTCTGTGCTCAGCCTCCTGCTCTACTCTCTTTACAGTGGGTCTGTGCTCAGCCCCCTCCCCTACTCTCGTTACAATGGGTCTGTGCTCAGCCCCCTGCTCTGCTCTACTCTCGTTACAATGGGTCTGTGCTCAGCCCCCTGCTCTACTCTCGTTACAATGGATCTGTGCTCAGCCCCCTCCCCTACTCTCGTTACAATGGGTCTGTGCTCAGCCCCCTGCTCTGCTCTACTCTCGTTACAATGGGTCTGTGCTCAGCCCCCTGCTCTACTCAACTCTCGTTACAATGGGTCTGTGCTCAGCCCCCGCTCGACTCTCGTTGCAATGGGTCTGTGCGCAGTCCCCTGCTCTGCTCTCGTTACGATGGGTCTGTGGTCAGCCCCCTGCTCTACTCTACTCTCGTTACAATGGGTTTGTGCTCAGCCCGCGCTCTACTCTCGTTGCAATTTGTCTGTGCACAGCCCCCTGCTCTACTCTCGTTACAATGGATCTGTTATCAGCCATCTGCTCTACTCCACTCTCGTAACAATGGGTCTGTGCTCAGCTCCCTGCTCTACTCTCGTTACAATTGTCTGTGCTCAGCCCTCTGGTCTACTCTCAGTACAATGGGTCTGTGCTCAGCCCCCTGCACTGCTCTACTCTCGTTACAATGGCTCTGTGCTCAGCCCCCTGCTCTGCTCTCGTCACAATGGGTCTGTGCTCAACCCCTGCTCTACTCTTGTTACAATGGGTCTGTGCTCCGCCCCCTGCTGTACTCTACTCTCGTTACAATGGGTCTGTGCTCAGCCCCCTACTCTACTCTCGTTACACTGGGTCTGTGCTCAGCCCCCTGCTCTACTCTCCTTACAATTGATCTGTGCTCAGCCCCCTGCTCTGCGCTACTTTCGTTACAATGGATCTGTGCTCAGCCCCCTGCTCTACTCTACTCTCGTTACAATGGGTTTGTGCTCAGCCCCCTGCTCTACTCAACTCTCGTAACAATGGGTCTGTGCTCAGCCCCCGCTCGACTCTCGTTGCAATTGGTCTGTGCGCAGTCCCCTGCTCTACTCTCGTTACGATGGGTCTGTGCTCAGCCCCCGCTCTACTCTCGTTGCAATGGGTCTGTGCTCAGCCCCCTGCTCCACTCTCTTCACAATTGGTCTGTGCTCAGCCCCCTGCTGTACTCTACTATCGGTTCAATGGGTCTGTGCTCAGCTCCCTGCTCTACTCTCGATACAATGGGTCTGTGCTCAGCCCCCTGCCCTACTCTACTCTCGTTACAATTGACTGTGCTCAGCCCTCTGGTCTACTCTCATTACAATGGGTCTGTGCTCAGCCCCTAGCTCTACTCTACTCTACTCTCGTTACAATGGGTCTGTGCTCAGCCCCCGCTGTACTCTACTCTCGTTACAATGGATCTGTGCTCAGCCCCCTGCTCTACTATCCTATCATTACAATGGGTCTGTGCTCCGCCCCCTGCTGTACTCTACTCTCGTTACAATGGGTCTGTGCTCAGCCCCCAACTCTACTCTCGTTACACTGGATCTGTTTTCAGCCCTCTGCTCTACTCTCGTTACAATGGGTCTGTGCTCAGCCCCCTGCTCTGCTCTCTTCACAGTGGGTCTGTGCTCAGCCCCCTGCTCTACTCTCGTTACAATGGGTCTGTGCTCAGCCCCCGACTCTACTCTCGTTACAATGCGTCTGTGCACAATCCCTTGTTCTACTCTCATAACAATAACTCTGTGCTCAGCCCCCTACTCTACTCTCGTTACAATAGGTCTGTGCTCAGCCCCCTGCTCTGCTCTACTCTCGAAACAATGCGTCTGTGCACAGCCCCCTGCTCTGCTCTCCTTACAATTGATCTGTGCTCAGCCCCCTGCTCTGCTCTACTTTCGTTACAATGGGTCTGTGCTCAGCCCCCTGGTCTGCTCTCGTTACAATGAGTCTGTGCTTCGCCCCCTGACTCTACTCTCGTTACAATGGGTCTGTGCTCAGTCCCCTGCTCTACTCTCATTACGATGGGTCTGTGGTCAGCCCCCTACTCTACTCTACTCTCGTTACAATGGGTTTGTGCTCAGCCCCCTGCTCTACTCAACTCTCGTAACAATGGGTCTGTGCTCAGCCCCCGGTCTACTCTCGTTGCAATGGGTCTGTGCGCAGCCCCCTGCTGTACTCTCGTTACAATAGATCTGTTATCAGCCCTCTGTTCTCCTCCACTCTCGTTACAGTGGGTTTGTGCTCAGCCCCCTGCTCTACTCTCGTTGCAATGGGTCTGTACGCAGCCCCCTGCTCTACTCTCATTACAATAACTCTGTGCTCAGCCCCCTACTCTACTCTCGTTACAATGGGTCTGTGCTCAGCCCCCTGCTCTACTCTCGTTGCAATGGGTCTGTGCTCAGCCCCCTGCTTTACTCTACTCTTGTTACGATGGGTCTCTGCTCAGCCCCCTGCCCCACTCTCTTCACAGTGGGTCTGTGCTCAGCCCCCTGCTCTACTCTCGTTACAATGGGTCTGTGCTCAGCCCCCTGCTCTACTCTACTCTCGTTACAATGTGTCTGTGCTCAGCCCCCTGCTCAACTCTGCTCTCATTATATTGGGCCTGTGCTCAGCCCCCTGCTCTACTCTCGTTACAATTGATCTGTGCTCAGCCCCCTGCTCTGCTCTACTTTCGTTACAGTGGATCTGTGCTCAGCCCCCTGCTCTACTCTGCTCTCGTTACAATGGGTTTGTGCTCAGCCCCCTGCTCTACTCAACTCTCGTAACAATGGGTCTGTGCTCAGCCCCCGGTCGACTCTCGTTGCAATGGGTCTGTGCGCAGTCCACTGCTCTACTCTCGTTACGATGGGTCTGTGCTCAGCCCCCGCTCTACTCTCGTTGCAATGGGTCTGTGCTCAGCCCCCTGCTCTACTCTCGTTACAGTGGGTCTGTGCTCAGCCCCCTGTTCTACTCTCGTGACAATGGGTCTGTGCTGAGCCCCCTACTCTACTCCCGTTATAATGGTCTGTGCTCAGCCCCCTGCTCTGCTCTACTCTCGTTACAATGCGTCTGTGCACAGCCCCCTGGTCTGCTCTCGTTACAATGAGTCTGTGCTTCGCCCCCTGACTCTACTCTCGTTACAATGGGTCTGTGCTCAGTCCCCTGCTCTACTCTCGTTACGATGGGTCTGTGGTCAGCCCCCTGCTCTACTCTACTCTCGTTACAATGGGTTTGTGCTCAGACCCTGCTCGACTCAACTCTCGTAACAATGGGTCTCTGCTCAGCCCCCGCTCTACTCTCGTTGCAATAGGTCTGTGCGCAGCCCCCTGCTCTACTCTCGTTACAATGGATCTGTTATCAGCCCTCTGCTCTACTCCACTCTCGTTACAATCGGTTTGTGCTCAGCCCTCTGCTCTACTCAACTCTCGTAACAATGGGTCTGTGCTCAGCCCCCTGCTCCACTCTCTTCACAATTGGTCTGTGCTCAGCCCCCTGCTGTACTCTACTATCGGTTCAATGGGTCTGTGCTCAGCTCCCTGCTCTACTCTCGTTACAATGGGTCTGTGCTCAGCCCCCTGCTCGACTCAACTCTTATTACAATGCGTCTGTGTTCAGCCCCCTGCCCTACTCTACTCTCGTTAAAATTGTCTGTGCTCAGCCCTCTGGTCTACTCTCATTACAATGGGTCTGTGCTCAGCCCCTAGCTCTACTCTACTCTACTCTTGTTACAATGGGAATGTGCTCCATCCCCTGCTCTACAGTACTCTCGTTACAATGGGTCTGTGCTCAGCCCCCTGCTCTGCTCTACTCTCGTTACAATGGCTCTGTGCTCAGCCCCCTGCTCTGCTCTCGTCACAATGGGTCTGTGCTCAACCCCTGCTCTACTCTCGTTACAATGGGTCTGTGCTCAGCCTCCTGCTGTACTCTACTCTCGTTTCAATGGGTCTGTGCTCAGCCCCTAGCTCTACTCTACTCTCGTTACAATGGGTCTGTGCTCAGCCCCCTACTCTGCTCTACTCTCATTACAATGAGTCTGTGCTCAGCCCCCTGCTCTACTCTCGTTGCAATGGATCTGTTCTCAGCCCCCTGCTGTACTCTCGTTACAATGGGTCTCTGCTCAGCCCCCTGCTCTACTCTCGTTATAATGGGTCTCTGCTCAGCCTCCTGCTCTACTCTCGTTACCATGGGTCTGTGCTCATACCCTGCTCTCCTCTAGTTGCAATGGGTCTGTGCTCAGCCCCCTGCTGTGCTCTACTCTCGTTACAATGGGTCTGTGCTCAGCCCCCTGCTGTGCTCTACTCTCGTTACAATGGGTCTGTGCTCAGCCCCCTGCTGTGCTCTACTCTCGTTACAATGGGTCTGTGCTCAGCCCCCTGCTGTTCTCTACTCTCGTTAGAATGGGTCTGTGCTCAGCCCCCTGCTCTACTCTACTCTCGTTACAATGGGTCTGTGCTCAGTCCCCTGCTCTACTCTACTCTTGTTACAATGGGTTTGTGCTCAGCCCCCTGCTCTACTCAACTCTCGTAACAATGGGTCTGTGCTCAGCCCCCGCTCGACTCTCGTTGCAATCGGTCTGTGCGCAGCCCCCTGCTCTACTCTCGTTACAATGGATCTGTTATCAGCCCTCTGCTCTACTCCACTCTCGTTACAATGGGTTTGTGTTCAGCCCCCTGCTCTACTCAACTCTCGTAACAATGGGTCTGTGCTCAGCTCCCTGCTCTACTCTCGTTACAATTGTCTGTGCTCAGCCCTCTGGTCTACTCTCAGTACAATGGGTCTGTGCTCAGCCCCTAGCTCTACTCTACTCTACTCATGTTACAATGGGTATGTGCTCCATCCCCTGCTCTGCAGTACTCTCGTTACAATGGGTCTGTGCTCAGCCCCCTGCTCTGCTCTACTCTCGTTACAATGGCTCTGTGCTCAGCCCCCTGCTCTGCTCTCGTCACAATGGGTCTGTGCTCAACCCCTGCTCTACTCTCGTTACAATGGGTCTCTGCTCAGCCCCCGCTGTACTCTACTCTCGTTACAATGGATCTGTGTTCAGCCTCCTGCTCTACTATCCTATCATTACAATGGGTCTGTGCTCCGCCCCCTGCTGTACTCTACTCTCGTTAGAATGGGTCTGTGCTCAGCCCCCTGATCTACTCTGGTTACAATGGCTCTCGGCTCAGTCCCCTGCTCTACTCTCGTTACAATGGGTCTGTGCTCAGCCTCCTGCTCTACTCTCTTTACAGTGGGTCTGTGCTCAGCCCCCTTCCCTACTCTCGTTACAATGGGTCTGTGCTCAGCCCCCTGCTCTGCTCTACTCTCGTTACAATGGGTCTGTGCTCAGCCCCCTGCTCTACTCTCGTTACAATGGATCTGTGCTCAGCCCCCTCCCCTACTCTCGTTACAATGGGTCTGTGCTCAGCCCCCTGCTCTGCTCTACTCTCGTTACAATGGGTCTGTGCTCAGTCCCCTGCTCTACTTTCGTTACAATGGATCTGTGCTCAGCCCCCTGATCTACTCTACTCTGGTTACAATGGGTTTGTGCTCAGCCCCCTGCTCTACTCAACTCTCGTTACAATGGGTCTGTGCTCAGCCCCCGCTCGACTCTCGTTGCAATGGGTCTGTGCGCAGTCCCCTGCTCTACTCTCGTTACAATGGATCTGTTATCAGCCCTCTGCTCTACTCTACTCTCGTTACAATTGTCTGTGCTCAGCCCTCTGGTCTACTCTCAGTACAATGGGTCTGTGCTCAGCCCCCTGCTCTACTCTCGTTACAATGCGTCTGTGCTCAGCCCCCTGCTCTACTTTCGTTACAATGGATCTGTGCTCAGCCCCCTGATCTACTCTACTCTGGTTACAATGGGTTTGTGCTCAGCCCCCTGCTCTACTCAACTCTCGTTACAATGGGTCTGTGCTCAGCCCCCGCTCGACTCTCGTTGCAATGGGTCTGTGCGCAGTCCCCTGCTCTGCTCTCGTTACGATGGGTCTGTGGTCAGCCCCCTGCTCTACTCTACTCTCGTTACAATGGGTTTGTGCTCAGCCCGCGCTCTACTCTCGTTGCAATTTGTCTGTGCACAGCCCCCTGCTCTACTCTCGTTACAATGGATCTGTTATCAGCCCTCTGCTCTACTCCACTCTCGTAACAATGGGTCTGTGCTCAGCTCCCTGCTCTACTCTCGTTACAATTGTCTGTGCTCAGCCCTCTGGTCTACTCTCAGTACAATGGGTCTGTGCTCAGCCCCCTGCACTGCTCTACTCTCGTTACAATGGCTCTGTGCTCAGCCCCCTGCTCTGCTCTCGTCACAATGGGTCTGTGCTCAACCCCTGCTCTACTCTTGTTACAATGGGTCTGTGCTCCGCCCCCTGCTGTACTCTACTCTCGTTACAATGGGTCTGTGCTCAGCCCCCTACTCTACTCTCGTTACACTGGGTCTGTGCTCAGCCCCCTGCTCTACTCTCCTTACAATTGATCTGTGCTCAGCCCCCTGCTCTGCGCTACTTTCGTTACAATGGATCTGTGCTCAGCCCCCTGCTCTACTCTACTCTCGTTACAATGGGTTTGTGCTCAACCCCCTGCTCTACTCAACTCTCGTAACAATGGGTCTGTGCTCAGCCCCCGCTCGACTCTCGTTGCAATTGGTCTGTGCGCAGTCCCCTGCTCTACTCTCGTTACGATGGGTCTGTGCTCAGCCCCCGCTCTACTCTCGTTGCAATGGGTCTGTGCTCAGCCCCCTGCTCCACTCTCGTTGCAATTGGTCTGTGCGCAGTCCCCTGCTCTACTCTCGTTACGATGGGTCTGTGCTCAGCCCCCGCTCTACTCTCGTTACAATCGGTCTGTGCTCAACCCCCTGCTCTACTCTACTGTCGTTACAATGGGTCTGTGCTCAGTCCCCTGCTCTAATCTCATTACGATGGGTCTGTGCTCAGTCCCCTGCTCTACTCTCGTTACGATGGGTCTGTGGTCAGCCCCCTGCTCTACTCTTCTGTCGTTACAATGGGTTTGTGCTCAGCCCACTGCTCAACTCTAATCTCGTTACAATGGATCTCTGCTCAGCCCCCTGCTCTACTCTCTTTACAATGGGTCTGTGCTCAGCCCCCTGCTCTACTCTACTCTTGTTACAATGGATCTGTTCTCAGCCCCCTGCTGTACTCTCGTTACAATGGGTCTCTGCTCAGCCCCCTGCTCTACTCTCGTTACAATGGGTCTGTGCTCAGCCGCCGGCTCTACTCTACTCTTGTTGCAATGGATCTGTTCTCAGCCCCCTGCCCTACTCTCGTTACAATGGGTCTGTGCTCAGCCCCCTGCTCTGCTCTACTCTAGTTACAATGGGTCTGTGCTCAGCCCCCTGCTCAACTCTCGTAACAATGGGTCTGTGCTCAGCCCCCTGCTCCACTCTCGTCACAATTGGTCTGTGCTCAGCCCCCTGCTGTACTCTACTATCGGTTCAATGGGTCTGTGCTCAGCTCCCTGCTCTACTCTCTTCACAATGGGTCTGTGCTCAGCCCCCTACTCTACTCTCGTTACACTGGATCTGTTTTCAGCCCTCTGCTCTACTCTCGTTACAATGGGTCTGTGCTCAGCCCCCTGCTCTACTCTCTTCACAATGGGTCTGTGCTCAGCCCCCTACTCTACTCTCGTTACACTGGATCTGTTTTCAGCCCTCTACTCTACTCTCGTTACAATGGGTCTGTGCTCAGCCCCTAGCTCTACTCTACTCAACTCTCGTTAGAATGGGTATGTGCTCCATCCCCTGCTCTACAGTGCTCTCGTTACAATGGGTCTGTGCTCAGCACCCTACTCTGCTCTACTCTCATTACAATGAGTCTGTGCTCAGCCCCCTGCTCTACTCTCGTTACAATGGGTCTGTGCTCAGCCCCCTGCTCTACTCTCTTCACAGTGGGTCTGTGCTCAGCCCCCTGCTCTACTCTCGTTACAATGCGTCTGTGCACAACCCCTTGCTCTACTCTGATTACAATGGCTCTGTGGTCAGCCCCCTGCTCCACTCTCGTTACAATGGGTCTGTGCTCAACCCCCTGCTCTAATCTCATTACGATGGGTCTGTGCTCAGTCCCCTGCTCTGCTCTCGTTATGATGGGTCTGTGGTCAGCCCCCTGTTCTACTCTTCTCTCGTTACAATGTGTTTGTGCTCAGCCCCCTGTCTACTCAACTCTCATAACAATGAGTATGTGCTCAGCCCCCGCTCTACTCTCGTTGCAATGGGTCTGTGCGCAGCACCCTGCTCTACTCTCATTACAATAACTCTGTGCTCAGCCCCCTACTCTACTCTCGTTACAATGGGTGTGTGCTCAGCCCCCTGCTCTACTCTCGTTGCAATGGGTCTGTGCTCAGCACCCTGCTTTACTCTACTCTTGTTACGATGGGTCTCTGCTCAGCCCCCTGCCCCACTCTCTTCACAGTGGGTCTGTGCTCAGCCCCCTGCTCTACTCTCGTTACAATGGGTCTGTGCTCAGCCCCCTGCTCTACTCTCGTTACAATGCGTCTGTGCACAACCCCTTGCTCTACTCTTATTACAATGGCTCTGTGCTCAGCCCCCTGCTCTACTCTCGTTAAAATGTGTCTGTGCTCAGCCCCCTGCTGTGCTCTACTCTCTTTACAATGGGTCTGTGCTCAGCCCCCTGCTCTGCTCTACTCTCGTTACAATGGGTCCGTGCTCAGCCCCCTGCTGTGCTCTACTTTCGTTAGAATGGGTCTGTGCTCAGCCCCCTGCTCTACTCTACTCTCGTTACAATGGGTCTGTGCTCAGCTCCCTGCTCTACTCTCGTTACAATTGATCTGTGCTCAGCCCACTGCTCGACCCTCGTTACAATAGATCTGTGCTTAGCCCCCTGATCTACTCTCGTTAGAATGGGTCTCGGCTCAGTCCCCTGCTCTACTCTCGTTACTATGGGTCTGTGCTCAGCCTGCTGCTCTACTCTCTTTACAGTGGGTCTATGCTCAGCCCCCTGCCCGACTCTCGTTACAATGGGTCTGTGCTCAGCCCCCTGCTATACGCTACTCTCGTTACAATGGGTCTGTGCTCAGCCCATTGCTCTACTCTACTCTCGTTACAATGGGTCTGTGCTCCGCCCCCTGCTCTACTCTCGTTACAATGGGTCTGTGCTCAGCCCCCTGATCTACTCTGGTTACAATGGCTCTCGGCTCAGTCCCCTGCTCTACTCTCGTTACAAAGGGTCTGTGCTCAGCCTCCTGCTCTACTCTTTTTACAGTGGGTCTGTGCTCAGCCCCCTGCCCTACTCTCGTTTAAATGGGTCTGTGCTCACCCCCCGCTCTGCTCTACTCTCGTTACAATGGGTCTGTGCTCAGCCCCCTGCCCTACTCTCGTTACAATGGATCTGTGCTCAGCCCCCTGCTCTACTCTCCTTACAATTGATCTGTGCTCAGCCCCTTGCTCTGCGCTACTTTCGTTACAATGGCTCTGTGCTCAGCCCCCTGCTCTGCTCTCGTCACAATGGGTCTGTGCTCAACCCCTGCTCTACTCTCGTTACAATGGGTCTGTGCTCAGCCTCCTGCTGTACTCTACTCTCGTTTCAATGGGTCTGTGCTCAGCCCCTAGCTCTACTCTACTCTCGTTACAATGGGTCTGTGCTCAGCCCCCTACTCTGCTCTACTCTCATTACAATGAGTCTGTGCTCAGCCCCCTGCTCTACTCTCGTTACAATGGATCTGTTCTCAGCCCCCTGCTGTACTCTCGTTACAATGGGTCTCTGCTCAGCCCCCTGCTCTACTCTCGTTATAATGGGTCTCTGCTCAGCCCCCTGCTCTACTCTCGTTAAAATGGGTCTGTGCTCAGCCCCCTGCTGTGCTCTACTCTCGTTACAATGGGTCTGTGCTCAGCCCCCTGCTGTGCTCTACTCTCGTTACAATGGGTCTGTGCTCAGCCCCCTGCTGTGCTCTACTCTCGTTACAATGGGTCTGTGCTCAGCCCCCTGCTGTTCTCTACTCTCGTTAGAATGGGTCTGTGCTCAGCCCCCTGCTCTACTCTACTCTCGTTACAATGGGTCTGTGCTCAGTCCCCTGCTCTACTCTACTCTCGTTACAATGGGTTTGTGCTCAGCCCCCTGCTCTACTCAACTCTCGTAACAATGGGTCTGTGCTCAGCCCCCGCTCGACTCTCGTTGCAATCGGTCTGTGCGCAGCCCCCTGCTCTACTCTCGTTACAATGGATCTGTTATCAGCCCTCTGCTCTACTCCACTCTCGTTACAATGGGTTTGTGTTCAGCCCCCTGCTCTACTCAACTCTCGTAACAATGGGTCTGTGCTCAGCTCCCTGCTCTACTCTGGTTACAATTGTCTGTGCTCAGCCCTCTGGTCTACTCTCAGTACAATGGGTCTGTGCTCAGCCCCTAGCTCTACTCTACTCTACTCTTGTTACAATGGGTATGTGCTCCATCCCCTGCTCTGCAGTACTCTCGTTACAATGGGTCTGTGCTCAGCCCCCTGCTCTGCTCTACTCTCGTTACAATGGCTCTGTGCTCAGCCCCCTGCTCTGCTCTCGTCACAATGGGTCTGTGCTCAACCCCTGCTCTACTCTCGTTACAATGGGTCTCTGCTCAGCCCCCGCTGTACTCTACTCTCGTTACAATGGATCTGTGTTCAGCCTCCTGCTCTACTATCCTATCATTACAATGGGTCTGTGCTCCGCCCCCTGCTGTACTCTACTCTCGTTAGAATGGGTCTGTGCTCAGCCCCCTGATCTACTCTGGTTACAATGGCTCTCGGCTCAGTCCCCTGCTCTACTCTCGTTACAATGGGTCTGTGCTCAGCCTCCTGCTCTACTCTCTTTACAGTGGGTCTGTGCTCAGCCCCCTCCCCTACTCTCGTTACAATGGGTCTGTGCTCAGCCCCCTGCTCTGCTCTACTCTCGTTACAATGGGTCTGTGCTCAGCCCCCTGCTCTACTCTCGTTACAATGGATCTGTGCTCAGCCCCCTCCCCTACTCTCGTTACAATGGGTCTGTGCTCAGCCCCCTGCTCTGCTCTACTCTCGTTACAATGGGTCTGTGCTCAGCCCCCTGCTCTACTTTCGTTACAATGGATCTGTGCTCAGCCCCCTGCTCTACTCTACTCTGGTTACAATGGGTTTGTGCTCAGCCCCCTGCTCTACTCAACTCTCGTTACAATGGGTCTGTGCTCAGCCCCCGCTCGACTCTCGTTGCAATGGGTCTGTGCGCAGTCCCCTGCTCTGCTCTCGTTACGATGGGTCTGTGGTCAGCCCCCTGCTCTACTCTACTCTCGTTACAATGGGTTTGTGCTCAGCCCGCGCTCTACTCTCGTTGCAATTTGTCTGTGCACAGCCCCCTGCTCTACTCTCGTTACAATGGATCTGTTATCAGCCCTCTGCTCTACTCCACTCTCGTAACAATGGGTCTGTGCTCAGCTCCCTGCTCTACTCTCGTTACAATTGTCTGTGCTCAGCCCTCTGGTCTACTCTCAGTACAATGGGTCTGTGCTCAGCCCCCTGCACTGCTCTACTCTCGTTACAATGGCTCTGTGCTCAGCCCCCTGCTCTGCTCTCGTCACAATGGGTCTGTGCTCAACCCCTGCTCTACTCTTGTTACAATGGGTCTGTGCTCCGCCCCCTGCTGTACTCTACTCTCGTTACAATGGGTCTGTGCTCAGCCCCCTACTCTACTCTTGTTACACTGGGTCTGTGCTCAGCCCCCTGCTCTACTCTCCTTACAATTGATCTGTGCTCAGCCCCCTGCTCTGCGCTACTTTCGTTACAATGGATCTGTGCTCAGCCCCCTGCTCTACTCTACTCTCGTTACAATGGGTTTGTGCTCAGCCCCCTGCTCTACTCAACTCTCGTAACAATGGGTCTGTGCTCAGCCCCCGCTCGACTCTCGTTGCAATTGGTCTGTGCGCAGTCCCCTGCTCTACTCTCGTTACGATGGGTCTGTGCTCAGCCCCCGCTCTACTCTCGTTGCAATGGGTCTGTGCTCAGCCCCCTGCTCCACTCTCTTCACAATTGGTCTGTGCTCAGCCCCCTGCTGTACTCTACTATCGGTTCAATGGGTCTGTGCTCAGCTCCCTGCTCTACTCTCGATACAATGGGTCTGTGCTCAGCCCCCTGCCCTACTCTACTCTCGTTACAATTGACTGTGCTCAGCCCTCTGGTCTACTCTCATTACAATGGGTCTGTGCTCAGCCCCTAGCTCTACTCTACTCTACTCTCGTTACAATGGGTCTGTGCTCAGCCCCCGCTGTACTCTACTCTCGTTACAATGGATCTGTGCTCAGCCCCCTGCTCTACTATCCTATCATTACAATGGGTCTGTGCTCCGCCCCCTGCTGTACTCTACTCTCGTTACAATGGGTCTGTGCTCAGCCCCCTACTCTACTCTCGTTACACTGGATCTGTTTTCAGCCCTCTGCTCTACTCTCGTTACAATGGGTCTGTGCTCAGCCCCCTGCTCTGCTCTCTTCACAGTGGGTCTGTGCTCAGCCCCCTGCTCTACTCTCGTTACAATGGGTCTGTGCTCAGCCCCCTGCTCTACTTTCGTTACAATGGATCTGTGCTCAGCCCCCTGATCTACTCTACTCTGGTTACAATGGGTTTGTGCTCAGCCCCCTGCTCTACTCAACTCTCGTTACAATGGGTCTGTGCTCAGCCCCTGCTCGACTCTCGTCACAATGGGTCTGTGCTCAACCCCTGCTCTACTCTTGTTACAATGGGTCTGTGCTCCGCCCCCTGCTGTACTCTACTCTCGTTACAATGGGTCTGTGCTCAGCCCCCTACTCTACTCTCGTTACACTGGGTCTGTGCTCAGCCCCCTGCTCTACTCTCCTTACAATTGATCTGTGCTCAGCCCCCTGCTCTGCGCTACTTTCGTTACAATGGATCTGTGCTCAGCCCCCTGCTCTACTCTACTCTCGTTACAATGGGTTTGTGCTCAGCCCCCTGCTCTACTCAACTCTCGTAACAATGGCTCTGTGCTCAGCTCCCGCTCGACTCTCGTTGCAATTGGTCTGTGCGCAGTCCCCTGCTCTACTCTCGTTACGATGGGTCTGTGCTCAGCCCCCGCTCTACTCTCGTTGCAATGGGTCTGTGCTCAGCCCCCTGCTCCACTCTCGTTGCAATTGGTCTGTGCGCAGTCCCCTGCTCTACTCTCGTTACGATGGGTCTGTGCTCAGCCCCCGCTCTACTCTCGTTACAATCGGTCTGTGCTCAACCCCCTGCTCTACTCTACTGTCGTTACAATGGGTCTGTGCTCAGTCCCCTGCTCTAATCTCATTACGATGGGTCTGTGCTCAGTCCCCTGCTCTACTCTCGTTACGATGGGTCTGTGGTCAGCCCCCTGCTCTACTCTTCTGTCGTTACAATGGGTTTGTGCTCAGCCCACTGCTCAACTCTAATCTCGTTACAATGGATCTCTGCTCAGCCCCCTGCTCTACTCTCTTTACAATGGGTCTGTGCTCAGCCCCCTGCTCTACTCTACTCTTGTTACAATGGATCTGTTCTCAGCCCCCTGCTGTACTCTCGTTACAATGGGTCTCTGCTCAGCCCCCTGCTCTACTCTCGTTACAATGGGTCTGTGCTCAGCCGCCGGCTCTACTCTACTCTTGTTGCAATGGATCTGTTCTCAGCCCCCTGCCCTACTCTCGTTACAATGGGTCTGTGCTCAGCCCCCTGCTCTGCTCTACTCTAGTTACAATGGGTCTGTGCTCAGCCCCCTGCTCAACTCTCGTAACAATGGGTCTGTGCTCAGCCCCCTGCTCCACTCTCGTCACAATTGGTCTGTGCTCAGCCCCCTGCTGTACTCTACTATCGGTTCAATGGGTCTGTGCTCAGCTCCCTGCTCTACTCTCTTCACAATGGGTCTGTGCTCAGCCCCCTACTCTACTCTCGTTACACTGGATCTGTTTTCAGCCCTCTGCTCTACTCTCGTTACAATGGGTCTGTGCTCAGCCCCCTGCTCTACTCTCTTCACAATGGGTCTGTGCTCAGCCCCCTACTCTACTCTCGTTACACTGGATCTGTTTTCAGCCCTCTACTCTACTCTCGTTACAATGGGTCTGTGCTCAGCCCCTAGCTCTACTCTACTCAACTCTCGTTAGAATGGGTATGTGCTCCATCCCCTGCTCTACAGTGCTCTCGTTACAATGGGTCTGTGCTCAGCACCCTACTCTGCTCTACTCTCATTACAATGAGTCTGTGCTCAGCCCCCTGCTCTACTCTCGTTACAATGGGTCTGTGCTCAGCCCCCTGCTCTACTCTCTTCACAGTGGGTCTGTGCTCAGCCCCCTGCTCTACTCTCGTTACAATGCGTCTGTGCACAACCCCTTGCTCTACTCTGATTACAATGGCTCTGTGGTCAGCCCCCTGCTCCACTCTCGTTACAATGGGTCTGTGCTCAACCCCCTGCTCTAATCTCATTACGATGGGTCTGTGCTCAGTCCCCTGCTCTGCTCTCGTTATGATGGGTCTGTGGTCAGCCCCCTGTTCTACTCTTCTCTCGTTACAATGTGTTTGTGCTCAGCCCCCTGTCTACTCAACTCTCGTAACAATGAGTATGTGCTCAGCCCCCGCTCTACTCTCGTTGGAATGGGTCTGTGCGCAGCACCCTGCTCTACTCTCATTACAATAACTCTGTGCTCAGCCCCCTACTCTACTCTCGTTACAATGGGTGTGTGCTCAGCCCCCTGCTCTACTCTCGTTGCAATGGGTCTGTGCTCAGCACCCTGCTTTACTCTACTCTTGTTACGATGGGTCTCTGCTCAGCCCCCTGCCCCACTCTCTTCACAGTGGGTCTGTGCTCAGCCCCCTGCTCTACTCTCGTTACAATGGGTCTGTGCTCAGCCCCCTGCTCTACTCTCGTTACAATGCGTCTGTGCACAACCCCTTGCTCTACTCTTATTACAATGGCTCTGTGCTCAGCCCCCTGCTCTACTCTCGTTAAAATGTGTCTGTGCTCAGCCCCCTGCTGTGCTCTACTCTCTTTACAATGGGTCTGTGCTCAGCCCCCTGCTCTGCTCTACTCTCGTTACAATGGGTCCGTGCTCAGCCCCCTGCTGTGCTCTACTTTCGTTAGAATGGGTCTGTGCTCAGCCCCCTGCTCTACTCTACTCTCGTTACAATGAGTCTGTGCTCAGCTCCCTGCTCTACTCTCGTTACAATTGATCTGTGCTCAGCCCACTGCTCGACCCTCGTTACAATAGATCTGTGCTTAGCCCCCTGATCTACTCTCGTTAGAATGGGTCTCGGCTCAGTCCCCTGCTCTACTCTCGTTACTATGGGTCTGTGCTCAGCCTGCTGCTCTACTCTCTTTACAGTGGGTCTATGCTCAGCCCCCTGCCCGACTCTCGTTACAATGGGTCTGTGCTCAGCCCCCTGCTATACGCTACTCTCGTTACAATGGGTCTGTGCTCAGCCCATTGCTCTACTCTACTCTCGTTACAATGGGTCTGTGCTCCGCCCCCTGCTCTACTCTCGTTACAATGGGTCTGTGCTCAGCCCCCTGATCTACTCTGGTTACAATGGCTCTCGGCTCAGTCCCCTGCTCTACTCTCGTTACAAAGGGTCTGTGCTCAGCCTCCTGCTCTACTCTCTTTACAGTGGGTCTGTGCTCAGCCCCCTGCCCTACTCTCGTTTAAATGGGTCTGTGCTCACCCCCCGCTCTGCTCTACTCTCGTTACAATGGGTCTGTGCTCAGCCCCCTGCCCTACTCTCGTTACAATGGATCTGTGCTCAGCCCCCTGCTCTACTCTCCTTACAATTGATCTGTGCTCAGCCCCTTGCTCTGCACTACTTTCGTTACAATGGATCTGTGCTCAGTCCCCTGCTCTACTCAACTCTCGTAACAATGGGTCTGTGCTCAGCCCCCGCTCGACTCTCGTTGCAATGGGTCTGTGCGCAGTCCCCTGCTCTACTCTCGTTACGATGGGTCTGTGGTCAGCCCCCTGCTCTACTCTAGTCTCGTTACAATGGGTTTGTGCTCAGCCCCCTGTCTACTCAACTCTCGTAACAATGGGTATGTGCTCAGCCCCCGCTCTACTCTCGCTGCAATGGGTCTGTGCGCAGCCCCCTGCTCTACTCTCATTACTATAACTCTGTGCTCAGCCCCCTACTCTACTCTCGTTACAATGGATCTGTGCTCAGCCCCCTGCTCTACTCTCGTTACAATGGGTCTGTGCTCAGCCCCCTGCTTTACTCTACTCTTGTTACGATGGGTCTCTGCTCAGCCCCCTGCCCCACTCTCTTCACAGTGGGTCTGTGCTCAGCCCCCTGCTCTACTCTCGTTACAATGGGTCTGTGCTCAGCCCCCTGCTCTACTCTAGTTACAATGCGTATGTGCACAACCCCTTGCTCTACTCTTATTACAATGGCTCTGTGCTCAGCCCCCTGCTCTACTCTCGTTACAATCGGTCTGTGCTCAGCCCCCTGCTCTACTCTCGTTACAATCGGTCTGTGCTCAACCCCCTGCTCTACTCTACTGTCGTTACAATGGGTCTGTGCACAACCCCTTGCTCTACTCTCATTACAATGGCTCTGTGGTCAGCCCCCTGCTCTACTCTCGTTACAATGGGTCTGTGCTCAACCCCCTGCTCTAATCTCATTACGATGGGTCTGTGCTCAGTCCCCTGCTCTACTCTCGTTATGATGGGTCTGTGGTCAGCCCCCTGCTCTACTCTTCTCTCGTTACAATGTGTTTGTGCTCAGCCCCCTGTCTACTCAACTCTCGTAACAATGGGTTTGTGCTCAGCCCCCTGCTCTACTCAACCCTCGTAACAATGGGTATGTGCTCAGCCCCCGCTCTACTCTCGTTGCAATGGCTCTGTGCGCAGCCCCTTGCTCTACTCTCATTACAATAACTCTGTGCTCAGCCCCCTACTCTACTCTCGTTACAATGGGTCTGTGCTCAGCCCCCTGCTCTGCTCTCGTTACAATGGGTCTGTACTCAGCCCCCTGCTGTACTCTCGTTACAATGGGTCTGTGCTCAGCCCCCTGCTCTACTCTCGTTACAATGGGTCTGTGCTCAGCCCCCTGCTCTATTCTACCCTTGTTACAATGGATCTGTTCTCAGCCCCCTGCTGTACTCTTGTTACAATGGTTCTGTGCTCAGCCCCCGGCTCTACGCTACTCTCGTTACAATGCATCTGTGCTCAGCCCCCTACTCTACTCTCGTTACACTGGATCTGTTTTCAGCCCTCTGCTCTACTCTCGTTACAATGGGTCTGTGCTCAGCCCCCTGCTCTACTCTCTTCACAATGGGTCTGTGCTCAGCCCCCTACTCTACTCTCGTTACACTGGATCTGTTTTCAGCCTTCTACTCTACTCTCGTTACAATGGGTCTGTGCTCAGCCCCTAGCTCTACTCTACTCAACTCTCGTTAGAATGGATATGTGCTCCATCCCCTGCTCTACAGTGCTCTCGTTACAATGGGTCTGTGCTCAGCACCCTACTCTGCTCTACTCTCATTACAATGAGTCTGTGCTCAGCCCCCTGCTCTACTCTCGTTACAATGGGTCTGTGCTCAGCCCCCTGCTCTACTCTCTTCACAGTGGGTCTGTGCTCAGCCCCCTGCTCTACTCTCGTTACAATGCGTCTGTGCACAACCCCTTGCTCTACTCTGATTACAATGGCTCTGTGGTCAGCCCCCTGCTCCACTCTCGTTACAATGGGTCTGTGCTCAACCCCCTGCTGTAATCTCATTACGATGGGTCTGTGCTCAGTCCCCTGCTCTGCTCTCGTTATGATGGGTCTGTGGTCAGCCCCCTGTTCTACTCTTCTCTCGTTACAATGTGTTTGTGCTCAGCCCCCTGTCTACTCAACTCTCGTAACAATGAGTATGTGCTCAGCCCCCGCTCTACTCTCGTTGCAATGGGTCTGTGCGCAGCCCCCTGCTCTACTCTCATTACAATAACTCTGTGCTCAGCCCCCTACTCTACTCTCGTTACAATGGGTCTGTGCTCAGCCCCCTGCTCTACTCTCGTTGCAATGGGTCTGTGCTCAGCCCCCTGCTTTACTCTACTCTTGTTACGATGGGTCTCTGCTCAGCCCCCTGCCCCACTCTCTTCACAGTGGGTCTGTGCTCAGCCCCCTGCTCTACTCTCGTTACAATGGGTCTGTGCTCAGCCCCCTGCTCTACTCTCGTTACAATGCGTCTGTGCACAACCCCTTGCTCTACTCTTATTACAATGGCTCTGTGCTCAGCCCCCTGCTCTACTCTCGTTAAAATGTGTCTGTGCTCAGCCCCCGGCTCTACTCTACTCTCGTTACATTGCATCTGTGCTCAGCCCCCTACTCTACTCTCGTTACCATGGGTCTGTGCTCATACCCTGCTCTCCTCTAGTTACAATGGGTCTGTGCTCAGCCCCCTGCTGTGCTCTACTCTCGTTACAATGGGTCTGTGCTCAGCCCCCTGCTCTGCTCTACTCTCGTTACAATGGGTCTGTGCTCAGCCCCCTGCCCTACTCTCGTTACAATGGATCTGTGCTCAGCCCCCTGCTCTACTCTCGTTACGATGGGTCTGTGGTCAGCCCCCTGCTCTACTCTAGTCTCGTTACGATGGGTCTGTGGTCAGCCCCCTGCTCTACTCTAGTCTCGTTACAATGGGTTTGTGCTCAGCCCCCTGCTCTACTCAACTCTCGTAACAATGGATCTGTGCTCAGCCGCCGCTCTACTCTCGTTGCAATGGGTCTGTGCGCAGCCCCCTGCTCTACTCTCGTTACAATGGGTCTGTGCTCAACCCCCTGCTCTAATCTCATTACGATGGGTCTGTGCTCAGTCCCCTGCTCTACTCTCGTTATGATAGGTCTGTGCTCAGACCCCTGCTCCACTCTTCTCTTGTTACAATGTGTTTGTGCTCAGCCCCCTGTCTACTCAACTCTCGTAACAATGGGTATGTGCTCAGCCCCCGCTCTACTCTCGCTGCAATGGGTCTGTGCGCAGCCCCCTGCTCTACTCTCATTACTATAACTCTGTGCTCAGCCCCCTTCTCTACTCTCGTTACAATGGGTCTGTGCTCAGCCCCCTGCTCTACTCTCGTTACAATGGGTCTGTGCTCAGCCCCCTGCTTCACTCTACTCTTGTTACGATGGGTCTCTGCTCAGCCCCCTGCCCCACTCTCTTCACAGTGGGTCTGTGCTCAGCCCCCTGCTCTACTCTCGTTACAATGGGTCTGTGCTCAGCCCCCTGCTCTACTCTCGTTACAATGCGTATGTGCACAACCCCTTGCTCTACTCTTATTACAATGGCTCTGTGCTCAGCCCCCTGCTCTACTCTCGTTACAATCGGTCTGTGCTCAGCCCCCTGCTCTACTCTCGTTACAATCGGTCTGTGCTCAACCCCCTGCTCTACTCTACTGTCGTTACAATGGGTCTGTGCTCAGTCCCCTGCTCTAATCTCATTACGATGGGTCTGTGCTCAGTCCCCTGCTCTACTCTCGTTACGATGGGTCTGTGGTCAGCCCCCTGCTCTACTCTTCTGTCGTTACAATGGGTTTGTGCTCAGCCCCCTGCTCTACTCAACCCTCGTAACAATGGGTATGTGCTCAGCCCCCGCTCTACTCTCGTTGCAATGGGTCTGTGTTCATCTCCCTGCTCTACTCTCGTTACAATGGGTCTGTGCTCAGCCCCCTGCCCTACTCTCGTTACAATGGATCTGTGCTCAGCCCCCTGCTCTACTCTCGTTACGATGGGTCTGTGGTCAGCCCCCTGCTCTACTCTAGTCTCGTTACGATGGGTCTGTGGTCAGCCCCCTGCTCTACTCTAGTCTCGTTACAATGGGTTTGTGCTCAGCCCCCTGCTCTACTCAACTCTCGTAACAATGGATCTGTGCTCAGCCGCCGCTCTACTCTCGTTGCAATGGGTCTGTGCGCAGCCCCCTGCTCTACTCTCGTTACAATGGGTCTGTGCTCAACCCCCTGCTCTAATCTCATTACGATGGGTCTGTGCTCAGTCCCCTGCTCTACTCTCGTTATGATAGGTCTGTGCTCAGACCCCTGCTCCACTCTTCTCTTGTTACAATGTGTTTGTGCTCAGCCCCCTGTCTACTCAACTCTCGTAACAATGGGTATGTGCTCAGCCCCCGCTCTACTCTCGCTGCAATGGGTCTGTGCGCAGCCCCCTGCTCTACTCTCATTACTATAACTCTGTGCTCAGCCCCCTTCTCTACTCTCGTTACAATGGGTCTGTGCTCAGCCCCCTGCTCTACTCTCGTTACAATGGGTCTGTGCTCAGCCCCCTGCTTCACTCTACTCTTGTTACGATGGGTCTCTGCTCAGCCCCCTGCCCCACTCTCTTCACAGTGGGTCTGTGCTCAGCCCCCTGCTCTACTCTCGTTACAATGGGTCTGTGCTCAGCCCCCTGCTCTACTCTCGTTACAATGCGTATGTGCACAACCCCTTGCTCTACTCTTATTACAATGGCTCTGTGCTCAGCCCCCTGCTCTACTCTCGTTACAATCGGTCTGTGCTCAGCCCCCTGCTCTACTTTCGTTACAATGGATCTGTGCTCAGCCCCCTGCTCTACTCTACTCTGGTTACAATGGGTTTGTGCTCAGCCCCCTGCTCTACTCAACTCTCGTTACAATGGGTCTGTGCTCAGCCCCCGCTCGACTCTCGTTGCAATGGGTCTGTGCGCAGTCCCCTGCTCTGCTCTCGTTACGATGGGTCTGTGGTCAGCCCCCTGCTCTACTCTACTCTCGTTACAATGGGTTTGTGCTCAGCCCGCGCTCTACTCTCGTTGCAATTTGTCTGTGCACAGCCCCCTGCTCTACTCTCGTTACAATGGATCTGTTATCAGCCCTCTGCTCTACTCCACTCTCGTAACAATGGGTCTGTGCTCAGCTCCCTGCTCTACTCTCGTTACAATTGTCTGTGCTCAGCCCTCTGGTCTACTCTCAGTACAATGGGTCTGTGCTCAGCCCCCTGCACTGCTCTACTCTCGTTACAATGGCTCTGTGCTCAGCCCCCTGCTCTGCTCTCGTCACAATGGGTCTGTGCTCAACCCCTGCTCTACTCTTGTTACAATGGGTCTGTGCTCCGCCCCCTGCTGTACTCTACTCTCGTTACAATGGGTCTGTGCTCAGCCCCCTACTCTACTCTCGTTACACTGGGTCTGTGCTCAGCCCCCTGCTCTACTCTCCTTACAATTGATCTGTGCTCAGCCCCCTGCTCTGCGCTACTTTCGTTACAATGGATCTGTGCTCAGCCCCCTGCTCTACTCTACTCTCGTTACAATGGGTTTGTGCTCAGCCCCCTGCTCTACTCAACTCTCGTAACAATGGGTCTGTGCTCAGCCCCCGCTCGACTCTCGTTGCAATTGGTCTGTGCGCAGTCCCCTGCTCTACTCTCGTTACGATGGGTCTGTGCTCAGCCCCCGCTCTACTCTCGTTGCAATGGGTCTGTGCTCAGCCCCCTGCTCCACTCTCTTCACAATTGGTCTGTGCTCAGCCCCCTGCTGTACTCTACTATCGGTTCAATGGGTCTGTGCTCAGCTCCCTGCTCTACTCTCGATACAATGGGTCTGTGCTCAGCCCCCTGTCCTACTCTACTCTCGTTACAATTGACTGTGCTCAGCCCTCTGGTCTACTCTCATTACAATGGGTCTGTGCTCAGCCCCTAGCTCTACTCTACTCTACTCTCGTTACAATGGGTCTGTGCTCAGCCCCCGCTGTACTCTACTCTCGTTACAATGGATCTGTGCTCAGCCCCTGCTCTACTATCCTATCATTACAATGGGTCTGTGCTCCGCCCCCTGCTGTACTCTACTCTCGTTACAATGGGTCTGTGCTCAGCCCCCTACTCTACTCTCGTTACACTGGATCTGTTTTCAGCCTCTGCTCTACTCTCGTTACAATGGGTCTGTGCTCAGCCCCCTGCTCTGCTCTCTTCACAGTGGGTCTGTGCTCAGCCCCCTGCTCTACTCTCGTTACAATGGGTCTGTGCTCAGCCCCCTGCTCTACTTTCGTTACAATGGATCTGTGCTCAGCCCCCTGATCTACTCTACTCTGGTTACAATGGGTTTGTGCTCAGCCCCCTGCTCTACTCAACTCTCGTTACAATGGGTCTGTGCTCAGCCCCTGCTCGACTCTCGTCACAATGGGTCTGTGCTCAACCCCTGCTCTACTCTTGTTACAATGGGTCTGTGCTCCGCCCCCTGCTGTACTCTACTCTCGTTACAATGGGTCTGTGCTCAGCCCCCTACTCTACTCTCGTTACACTGGGTCTGTGCTCAGCCCCCTGCTCTACTCTCCTTACAATTGATCTGTGCTCAGCCCCCTGCTCTGCGCTACTTTCGTTACAATGGATCTGTGCTCAGCCCCCTGCTCTACTCTACTCTCGTTACAATGGGTTTGTGCTCAGCCCCCTGCTCTACTCAACTCTCGTAACAATGGCTCTGTGCTCAGCCCCCGCTCGACTCTCGTTGCAATTGGTCTGTGCGCAGTCCCCTGCTCTACTCTCGTTACGATGGGTCTGTGCTCAGCCCCCGCTCTACTCTCGTTGCAATGGGTCTGTGCTCAGCCCCCTGCTCCACTCTCGTTGCAATTGGTCTGTGCGCAGTCCCCTGCTCTACTCTCGTTACGATGGGTCTGTGCTCAGCCCCCGCTCTACTCTCGTTACAATCGGTCTGTGCTCAACCCCCTGCTCTACTCTACTGTCGTTACAATGGGTCTGTGCTCAGTCCCCTGCTCTAATCTCATTACGATGGGTCTGTGCTCAGTCCCCTGCTCTACTCTCGTTACGATGGGTCTGTGGGTCAGCCCCCCTGCTCTACTCTTCTGTCGTTACAATGGGTTTGTGCTCAGCCCACTGCTCAACTCTAATCTCGTTACAATGGATCTCTGCTCAGCCCCCTGCTCTACTCTCTTTACAATGGGTCTGTGCTCAGCCCCCTGCTCTACTCTACTCTTGTTACAATGGATCTGTTCTCACGCCCCCTGCTGTACTCTCGTTACAATGGGTCTCTGCTCAGCCCCCTGCTCTACTCTCGTTACAATGGGTCTGTGCTCAGCCGCCGGCTCTACTCTACTCTTGTTGCAATGGATCTGTTCTCAGCCCCCTGCCCTACTCTCGTTACAATGGGTCTGTGCTCAGCCCCCCTGCTCTGCTCTACTCTAGTTACAATGGGTCTGTGCTCAGCCCCCTGCTCAACTCTCGTAACAATGGGTCTGTGCTCAGCCCCCTGCTCCACTCTCGTCACAATTGGTCTGTGCTCAGCCCCTGCTGTACTCTACTATCGGTTCAATGGGTCTGTGCTCAGCTCCCTGCTCTACTCTCTTCACAATGGGTCTGTGCTCAGCCCCTACTCTACTCTCGTTACACTGGATCTGTTTTCAGCCCTCTGCTCTACTCTCGTTACAATGGGTCTGTGCTCAGCCCCCTGCTCTACTCTCTTCACAATGGGTCTGTGCTCAGCCCCCTACTCTACTCTCGTTACACTGGATCTGTTTTCAGCCCTCTACTCTACTCTCGTTACAATGGGTCTGTGCTCAGCCCCTAGCTCTACTCTACTCAACTCTCGTTAGAATGGGTATGTGCTCCATCCCCTGCTCTACAGTGCTCTCGTTACAATGGGTCTGTGCTCAGCACCCTACTCTGCTCTACTCTCATTACAATGAGTCTGTGCTCAGCCCCCTGCTCTACTCTCGTTACAATGGGTCTGTGCTCAGCCCCCTGCTCTACTCTCTTCACAGTGGGGTCTGTGCTCAGCCCCCTGCTCTACTCTCGTTACAATGCGTCTGTGCACAACCCCTTGCTCTACTCTGATTACAATGGCTCTGTGGTCAGCCCCCTGCTCCACTCTCGTTACAATGGGTCTGTGCTCAACCCCCTGCTCTAATCTCATTACGATGGGTCTGTGCTCAGTCCCCTGCTCTGCTCTCGTTATGATGGGTCTGTGGTCAGCCCCCTGTTCTACTCTTCTCTCGTTACAATGTGTTTGTGCTCAGCCCCCTGTCTACTCAACTCTCGTAACAATGAGTATGTGCTCAGCCCCCGCTCTACTCTCGTTGGAATGGGTCTGTGCGCAGCACCCTGCTCTACTCTCATTACAATAACTCTGTGCTCAGCCCCCTACTCTACTCTCGTTACAATGGGTGTGTGCTCAGCCCCCTGCTCTACTCTCGTTGCAATGGGTCTGTGCTCAGCACCCTGCTTTACTCTACTCTTGTTACGATGGGTCTCTGCTCAGCCCCCTGCCCCACTCTCTTCACAGTGGGTCTGTGCTCAGCCCCCTGCTCTACTCTCGTTACAATGGGTCTGTGCTCAGCCCCCTGCTCTACTCTCGTTACAATGCGTCTGTGCACAACCCCTTGCTCTACTCTTATTACAATGGCTCTGTGCTCAGCCCCCTGCTCTACTCTCGTTAAAATGTGTCTGTGCTCAGCCCCCTGCTGTGCTCTACTCTCTTTACAATGGGTCTGTGCTCAGCCCCCTGCTCTGCTCTACTCTCGTTACAATGGGTCCGTGCTCAGCCCCCTGCTGTGCTCTACTTTCGTTAGAATGGGTCTGTGCTCAGCCCCCTGCTCTACTCTACTCTCGTTACAATGAGTCTGTGCTCAGCTCCCTGCTCTACTCTCGTTACAATTGATCTGTGCTCAGCCCACTGCTCGACCCTCGTTACAATAGATCTGTGCTTAGCCCCCTGATCTACTCTCGTTAGAATGGGTCTCGGCTCAGTCCCCTGCTCTACTCTCGTTACTATGGGTCTGTGCTCAGCCTGCTGCTCTACTCTCTTTACAGTGGGTCTATGCTCAGCCCCCTGCCCGACTCTCGTTACAATGGGTCTGTGCTCAGCCCCCTGCTATACGCTACTCTCGTTACAATGGGTCTGTGCTCAGCCCATTGCTCTACTCTACTCTCGTTACAATGGGTCTGTGCTCCGCCCCCTGCTCTACTCTCGTTACAATGGTCTGTGCTCAGCCCCCTGATCTACTCTGGTTACAATGGCTCTCGGCTCAGTCCCCTGCTCTACTCTCGTTACAAAGGGTCTGTGCTCAGCCTCCTGCTCTACTCTCTTTACAGTGGGTCTGTGCTCAGCCCCCTGCCCTACTCTCGTTTAAATGGGTCTGTGCTCACCCCCCGCTCTGCTCTACTCTCGTTACAATGGGTCTGTGCTCAGCCCCCTGCCCTACTCTCGTTACAATGGATCTGTGCTCAGCCCCCTGCTCTACTCTCCTTACAATTGATCTGTGCTCAGCCCCTTGCTCTGCACTACTTTCGTTACAATGGATCTGTGCTCAGTCCCCTGCTCTACTCAACTCTCGTAACAATGGGTCTGTGCTCAGCCCCCGCTCGACTCTCGTTGCAATGGGTCTGTGCGCAGTCCCCTGCTCTACTCTCGTTACGATGGGTCTGTGGTCAGCCCCCTGCTCTACTCTAGTCTCGTTACAATGGGTTTGTGCTCAGCCCCCTGTCTACTCAACTCTCGTAACAATGGTATGTGCTCAGCCCCCGCTCTACTCTCGCTGCAATGGGTCTGTGCGCAGCCCCCTGCTCTACTCTCATTACTATAACTCTGTGCTCAGCCCCCTACTCTACTCTCGTTACAATGGATCTGTGCTCAGCCCCCTGCTCTACTCTCGTTACAATGGGTCTGTGCTCAGCCCCCTGCTTTACTCTACTCTTGTTACGATGGGTCTCTGCTCAGCCCCCTGCCCCACTCTCTTCACAGTGGGTCTGTGCTCAGCCCCCTGCTCTACTCTCGTTACAATGGGTCTGTGCTCAGCCCCCTGCTCTACTCTAGTTACAATGCGTATGTGCACAACCCCTTGCTCTACTCTTATTACAATGGCTCTGTGCTCAGCCCCCTGCTCTACTCTCGTTACAATCGGTCTGTGCTCAGCCCCCTGCTCTACTCTCGTTACAATCGGTCTGTGCTCAACCCCCTGCTCTACTCTACTGTCGTTACAATGGGTCTGTGCACAACCCCTTGCTCTACTCTCATTACAATGGCTCTGTGGTCAGCCCCCTGCTCTACTCTCGTTACAATGGGTCTGTGCTCAACCCCCTGCTCTAATCTCATTACGATGGGTCTGTGCTCAGTCCCCTGCTCTACTCTCGTTATGATGGGTCTGTGGTCAGCCCCCTGCTCTACTCTTCTCTCGTTACAATGTGTTTGTGCTCAGCCCCCTGTCTACTCAACTCTCGTAACAATGGGTTTGTGCTCAGCCCCCTGCTCTACTCAACCCTCGTAACAATGGGTATGTGCTCAGCCCCCGCTCTACTCTCGTTGCAATGGCTCTGTGCGCAGCCCCTTGCTCTACTCTCATTACAATAACTCTGTGCTCAGCCCCCTACTCTACTCTCGTTACAATGGGTCTGTGCTCAGCCCCCTGCTCTGCTCTCGTTACAATGGGTCTGTACTCAGCCCCCTGCTGTACTCTCGTTACAATGGGTCTGTGCTCAGCCCCCTGCTCTACTCTCGTTACAATGGGTCTGTGCTCAGCCCCCTGCTCTATTCTACCCTTGTTACAATGGATCTGTTCTCAGCCCCCTGCTGTACTCTTGTTACAATGGTTCTGTGCTCAGCCCCCGGCTCTACGCTACTCTCGTTACAATGCATCTGTGCTCAGCCCCCTACTCTACTCTCGTTACACTGGATCTGTTTTCAGCCCTCTGCTCTACTCTCGTTACAATGGGTCTGTGCTCAGCCCCCTGCTCTACTCTCTTCACAATGGGTCTGTGCTCAGCCCCCTACTCTACTCTCGTTACACTGGATCTGTTTTCAGCCTTCTACTCTACTCTCGTTACAATGGGTCTGTGCTCAGCC